>NW_025049688.1:0-16614 GCF_019279795.1 Protopterus annectens
ATTGTTCTTAATTATCATAACAGGTAATTTTTTCCCTTACCACTAGACAGTATTTTTTAATATCATTGTTTGGTACCTTTATTTTTTTTTTTTCGTTTAGTTCTATTACAAAAAAAAGTAGCACTTGTAGATTTTTGGCTAGTTTTTGTTGTTGTTCTGGTGTATCTCTATTGTTTTAATCTGTTGTACTCTGGTTGTTGCTGTAGGTTATTATTATTATGGCAGATAAACCATCAGGTTTTAGGAAGTGCAGCAAATGAAGGCATAAGATCCCATTATCTGATGCCCATAGTCTATGCATATATTGCTTGGGACTTGAACATTTGCAAGCTTTATGCTCCATTTGTAAGACTTTTCACCCAAGAGCACTAATTGACAGGAAGAACAAATTAATAATCCTCAAGAGCCTTCTTCCTTCGGCCTTTGAAGAATCACTGACTGAAACTCAGACCTCCAAACGTGAGAGAAAAGAGAAAAAAGAGGCCTTCCAAATGATTTGGCTCTTCTCAATCTTCTGTTCTGACCTTGAAACCATGGAAGAAAACTCAAAAAACTTCAGATCTAACACATAACTCTTCGGATCTGATGACTTCCGACACTAAATCCATCTCTTCAGATCCAACCTATTCAGAGCCTAAACAGCAATCTAGGACAAGGTGCATCTTCCCTGGATCCAGTACCCTCTCGGCTCCTATCACCCTTCATAGAAAGACACTGATCTCCCTCTATAGCCTCTTCCCGTTCATCCAGAAGTCTCTCAGAAGCAGATGTGGACAGAATGATGAGGATGTTTGTTTCGACACAAATTCAGATGGGAGTTCTCCCGGCTCCTACCCCCATGGGTCCTTAGACCTTTACTTGTACAACCCTGCCAATTCTGGCTCCTTCTCTGATCCATCCTTTGATTTCAGAGCCCATAGATCTGCGACTTCTGGTGACATTTGAAGATACCAGTATCTAGCTCCCGTGTGTTGGAGCTGGATGGCTCTTAGACCCAAAGCTTCATTGTCAGATCCAGTGGGTTAGAATAGACTCCAAAGTTGTCGGAGCTGTTTCTGCCCCTGGAAGCCTGGGCATTCAATAGCTCAGTTTCACCTCCTGCCTCGGATGAGGTGTCTTCGAGTCAGAGGGAGCTGTTGGTCCAGAAGCATACATTCTCTGCGCCAATGGATGTCCTTCAAGGATGCATCTGCAGTCATAACATATGGGTTGTCCTGCCTCAGGCAGCCCTTCGGTCGGCCGGATTCCAAAGTCTGGGTCTGGCCTCGGCTGATGTCGCACTTTCCCCGACGTCAGAGCGTCTGGGGTATAAAGCCACCAGCCGACGCCATTTTCCTCAGTCTTTCTTGCCGCGCGGTGCCCGAAGCAGAAGCTGTTCGCAAGTGCCGGTCGGTCAGATCCAGTGAATTCAGCTACCGAAGACTTCGAAAAAAGCTAAGTACCCCGTTGGGGACTCTTTCTTGCCTCAGCCGATGTCAGACAAAGTAAATAATTGTTTAACTTGTGGGAAACAAATACCTCATAAGGATTTCCATTCCTACTGCCTTCCTTGCTTAGGCCCAGACCACGACGTATCAGATTGTTTAGCCTGTGCTTCCTTCAACCGACGAACTCTTAGACGTCGGTCGGAGTTTGCAGAGGAATTTTTTGGAGCATCTTTTACTTATATAATGCCGCGGAGACTCGACTTCATATGGTCAAAAGCAGGAAAAGGACCGACACTCGCCCGCGGTTTCGCTGAAACCACGGCTAGGCCTCGAATGTCTCGGTTTCGGGCAAAACCGAGTCCTCGGAGGTTCCTTCTTCCCAAACCATACATCCGACCACCGGGGCCCAGGAAGCCCCGGCTGAGTCGGCTACAGAACTTCCTACCGAAACCAGTGTTCAGGAAATGTCCGACACCATACCTTTGGACATTTCTACTCCTGCACGTGGGGCAGCTAGGCCCCCTGCTTCCATGTCCATTAAGGCTTTTTCAAGGGCTAAAGCAGCCAAACTTTCTAAAGCTTTGCCTACCAAACTACCTCCCAGAGGCCTTCCTCTAGTTCACAGATCCTCAGCCTTGCTGAGGACCTTATTTCTTAATTAGGGGTTCACAACCTCACCCAGACAGGGCCTCACCTTTCCCCTAACCCCCCTTTTTTGGGTTTTCCTTTTAAAACCTTTTAAACCTTGGTACCAAAACCCTGCCAATTCTGGCCCTTCCTTTCTCCTGGTTTTCCACCCCCCCTTTGATTTTTCCCGGGGGAAGCCCCAATTTAGATTTTTTTTTTTTTTTTTTTTTTTTTTTTTTTTTTTTTTTTTTTTTTTTTTTTTTTCCCCCCCCCACCCCCCCCCCCCCCCCCCCCCCCCCCCCCCCCCCCCCCCCCCGAACCCGGGGGGAACCTTTAAAGTCCGGTACAGTTTCCCCCGGTGTTGGGGGAAAAAGGGCCGACCCAAATTTTCATTTCAACCCCCAGGGGGGAGTGGGCCCCGTTTGCCCAAAGGCTTTTCCGGGCCCTAAACCCGGGGAAAATTTCAAAGCTTTTCCACCCCTCCCAGGGGGTTTTTCATTTAAAGGGGGACCTTTCCGGGCCTTTCCGGGAAGGACCTTTAAAATTTCTTTAAAAAGGGGGGTTTTCCCCTACCCGGGCGGGGCCCTTTCCCCCTCCCCGGACCAAAAGGGGCCCCGGCTGACCCTTTGACCCAACCTCCTTGGGATGTTTCCCAGGGTTTTTCCCCTAGTTTTCGCCCCCCAAGGAAGGGGTTCCGGCCTTAATGGGGAAATTCCCAAGATTAAAAGGAACCCCCTACCCCTTTTTTGCCTCCCCTGAAAAAAGTTTTTTTTTGGGGAAACTTCCCCCATAAGGTTTTTAAATTCCTCGGTTTCCTTGTTTAGGAAAAGATTAAATTTTTCCCTTTCCCTTTAAAGCAACCCTTAGAACCCCCCGGGTTTGAAGGAATTTTTGGAGATTTTCAATAATGCCGCCCCCCCTGATTTTTCCCCTTGGTAAAAAAACCAAAGGGAAAACCACAGGGCCCCTTTTTCCCTCCATTTCCCATTTTTGTTAAAGGTTCCTCAGACCCCAAAAACCCATTTCCCCAGGGCCCAAAGGGGTTGAGTCGGCTAAAAATTCCTAAAAACCCTTTGGAAAGGAAAACCCTAGGCTTTTAAGAGGGGGAAAAGGTTTTTTCCCTGCCAAACCTTTTTAAAGGGCTTAAACTGAAAATTTCAAATTTGTAAAAATCCCCCAAGGGGTTTTGTTAAGTTTAACCTTGAAAAAAACCCTTTTTCTTAATTGGGGGTTTAAATCCCCGGGAAGGGTTCCCCCCTTCCCCCAACAAAAGGGGGAATACCCTTAAAATTTCAATGTTTCCACGGAGGGTTATTTAGACCACCAAAAGGGGCTTACCCCAGAGGTTTCCGGCTAAAGGAACAACCCTTTGCCCCCCTGAAATTTTTTCCCCTTTTGGGGGCTCCAAGGGAGAAAAAAATTTTTTTTGGCCCGGCCAGGAGATTTAAAAAGGGTTAAGGGAAAAGAAAACCCCAAAACCCCCTTTTCAAAATTAAAGATTTCTGAAGTAAAACCCCGAATTCCCCCCCGAAACCCGGGCCTACAAAGGGGTTGGTTCCTTTCCATCTGAAAAGCCCGAGACCCGGGAAACAAGGGCCCTAAAGGGGGTCAATCCAAAAACCTCCCCTTAAAGAGGCCGATTTTGGAGGGGGAAAAAAGGGAAATTTGAAACCCCAACAAAACCCAAACTAAACGGGCCCAAGGTTTTTTAATAAATTTAAAAAAATTTTCTTTCCCCCCCAAACCGGGGAAAACCCCCTTGGAAAGGACCCTTAAAAGGGTTTTATTTTTTAAAAATTGGCATTATATTAAAAAGGGATACAGGGCCCGGGAGATTTTTAGACAAAGGAAAAATTTCCAAACCTTCCCAAAAAAACTTTGCCCAAAAAAAAAAATTTTTTGGCCCCTTCCAAAATCAAAAAAGGTTTAAAAAACAAAATTTCCAGTTAAAGCCAAGAAAACCAGTTCAGAAAAGGCCAAAAAATTTTTTTTCCAACTACCGACCCAAGAAAAAGGAAAATAAATTTAAGGGCCCTACAGACCGTGGCACCTGAACCAAAATTGTCCCAAAACAAAAACCCTACCCAACGGGCCAAACTTTTTTTCCCATTTGGGCAAGGAAAGCCCTTGGGGCGGGGGTTTTAAATTCTCAAAAAGGCTTTATTCAGGAAACAGGACCCCTCAGATTTTGAAAAAGGATCAGGTTTCCCAATTCCACATTTCCCCGGCAATAAAACCTTCCCCAAAAGGGGGAATTTAACAAAATCCTTTCTTCAGTAAAGCCAAAAAAAAGGCCCTTCGGGGAAAACCAAATTTTTCCCCTCCGGACATTCCTTTCCCAAGGGGAAAAAGAAAATAAAGGAGGCCTTTTCCAACCTGTCCGCCGGGGAACACATCCTTTTCCAAAATTCAAAACTATCCCAAAATTCCCCAAAGGATTTTTTGGGGTGCCAGATCTGGAAAAACCCCCAAAAATCCCTTTTCCCCCAGGCAAAAAAAATTTCCAGTTTTCTTCAGGATCGGCAAAAAAACTCAGCTTCCCGGAAATCCTGCGGCCCCGGGTTTAAAAATGGGCATCCCTTGAAATAAATTCTTTTTCCCATCCGGCCTCCCAAAATAAAGGGAAAAAAAATTTAAAAAGGATTGGTAGGGCCAACACGCACAGGGGGGAAACCATAAACCAAAAATAAAATTCCATCCCAAAGGAAATTTTTGGGTCGGGCCGGGCCAAAACCCCCCCGGGGGGGGCCTTTTCCCAACAAAAAAAAAAAAACAACCCAATTCCCCAAACGGAAGCCTCAGCCCCAAAGGGAAAATTGGGGCCCACATGGAGGGCAAATTTATCCGGCCAGGGCCAAAGGCGCTAAAAAATTAAAATTAAAAAAAAGGAAAATGTTGGCTAACAAAATCACATTCCAAACCCTTCCTCCCAAAGGAACCTGTTTAAGGCCGACCAACAAGGGTTGTTTTCAAAAAAAAAACCAAGGGGGCCACACCACCCCATGGGAGGGGGAAGAACTGGGGGAAAACTAAGGCCGGGGTTCTCAAACCAACTAACCCCAATTGCCAAAAAAAAAAACTGGCGGGAACAGCTTGGGGCAAAAAAAAACCAAAAGGGAAAACCACCCCAAGGGAAAATGCGGGCCCCCAAATCTTCAACTCATAGCTAAAGACATGGGGAATGCCGAGATAGACCTGAGTCTCAGCCCCCACTCAAATCCGTCCATCAATCCTGAGGACATTCTTACTGCCAAGCGACATACCACCCATGCTTGGAGGGTGGACTCTTCTCTTCTTTCAGCTGGAAAGTCTTACCAGCATATGCCTTCCCACCTCTCCCATTGATGTACAGGGTTCTACTTTGTAAAGATCAGGAGGAAACAGCCAAGAGTGATACTTTCAATAGCTCCAGACTGGCCAAGGCAACACTGGTATCCATTATTGAGAAGCATGTCTCAGGCAAAATTATGGCCTCTCCCCTATGGCTTTCCTTTCTTCTGACGAGAACAATTTCAAGACCCTGCATCCCAACTTGAAAACATTGCAGCTAACTGCCTAGAAAATTCCTTAAATCCAAATCCACCTGTTTTATCTCAGAGGGTGAAGGACATTATCTTGAGGTGGCTCGCAGGCCTTCCACAAGGAAGACATACTCAGCTAAATGGAAGAGATTTCATTTGGAGCACATCAGAAGGCCCCAGATGTCACATTGGCAAACATAACACATATCCTAGAATACTTAGCAGAATTGTTCCACAATGGCCTGTCCTATTCTTCCATTAAGATTCATGCTTCAGCAATTTCAGCAGAATACAATGTGATCCACCTATCTTCTTCCAAGACTCCTCTCCTCAGTAGACAGTTTCTGGAGAGGGATCAAAATATTAAACCTCCAAGAAGACCTCCTCTACCTGCTTGGATCTCAACTTTGTGCTGGAGAAACTGACACTTCCTCCTTTTGAACCAGCAGCATCAACAGATCTTACAGTTTCTGTCTTGAAGACTGCATCTCTTCTGGCAATCACTTCAGCAAGAAGAGTATCTGAGTTACAAGCATTAATGGCAGTGCAGCCATTTCTCTTATTTTCCACCAGGACAGAGTTTCACTAAGAACCAATCCTACTTTTATGCCAAAGGTGGTATCTAGGGTATCCTTGAACCAAGCTATTCACCTGCCTAATGCTCTTCCTAATCCACAGAATAGAGGGAAAACTTTGCACAATTCCTGGATATACACAGACAACTACTACCACTACTTGACAGAACAAAAAACTAGCAGAAAACTGGACCAACCTTTTTGTAGCATATGCTACTGGGGTGCAAGGAAGAGCAATTTCCAAACAGACAATTTCAAAATGGATAGAAATTGCATTTGATTTTGTTACTCCTTTCATGGAAAGACAGTTCCTGGAAAACATCAGGCCCTTATTCCACAAGGCCACGGCCACCACTACAGCCTTCCTATGAGGAGTGGCTACCAAGGACATTTTAGAAGCTGCTACTTGGAGCCTGCATACATTTGCCAAGCATTACAATCTACCTTATATACTCCAGATCCAGAGCAGGTTTCCTGCCACTGCAGTCCTGTAGTAGGGGATCTTAATCACACCCATCCTTTCTTGGTACCTCCTCCCCCAGATTGGCTATGGTATTCTACCCATATGTTATGACTGCAGATGCATCCTTGAAGGACATAGCACAGTTTTGTACCTACCATAAATGTAGATGTCCTGATAGGTATGCATCTGCAGTCAGGATTACCCTCCTCCTACCCTCTGTGGTATTCCTAGGTACTTACCCTCTTTTAGCTAGCTGGGGAATCTATTATGGTGTATTTGTTTGTTTATACATGTATATAATTTTGCAAATGTTTGAAACTTTTCAGCATTTATCCAAATTTAGCCTTCCTAGAGGGCACCTGGCATCTGGGGCAAGAAAAACTGAGGAAATGGCTACGGGTTGATGCTTTTATACCCCAGACGCCTGACGTCAGGGGAAAGTGTGATATCAGCCGCAGGCCAGACCCAGACTTTGGAATCCGCCAATCAAGGGCTGCCTGAGGCAGGACAACTCCATATGTTATGACTGCAGATGCATACCTATCGACATCTACATTTATGGTAGGTACAAACTGTACTTTCTTTCTACCCAGAGCGGCTCTGCCTCAAGGTGGTAGAGGGAGTATTCTCTCTTCAGAGATAAGATGGAGCCCCTCAGATCTTCCCTCTGATTCTCTCAGGATGTCCTTATGTTGTGAGCCTCAACATTCTACTCCACAGGGGAAGCCAGCCCAAAGTCTCCAGGTGACCCTACAGGGCATAATTATTTCTTCTGATACTTCTCAGGAGTATCCAGCAGAAGTCCCTAGGAAGAGGAAGTGCAGCAGGAGTTAACTTGGACTCCCCTCAGGAGTCAGTCATGGAAGATACTGATTTCAATGAAGGGGAAGGATCCCCAAGATTGCCACCTGAAGACATCTCATTTGGAGACATTTTAGAAATCTTGAAACAGAGGGATGGTTGGTCTACCAACAACCCTTCAAGAGGAATTGTTATTCCTGGAGGCATTTAATACTGGCCTGTCTACTTCCTGGGTGACCTCACCCACTGATAAGCTCATCGATTTGATCTTTCAATGGGTGTGGAAGGAACTGGATTCTGTAGACCCAATCTCCAAGAGACAAGATAGGATCCTGGGACCACTGAAAGGGAACTTTGGAACAAAGGTGTACTTGTGGATGCTATGGTCATGGGGTCAGCCACCAAAAAAGAATTCTCAGAGAACAGATTTCTTCTGTTCATCCTCCCTAACGGAGAGTCTAGGAGCTGACAGATTTGGGAAGCATGTTGTATACATCAGCAACCTTGCACTCTCTGGTCCCTGAATTACATGCCACACTTTATTTCAGGATTACAGCCGGATTTGATCAAGGAGCTCTCAAAATCCCACTCACTCAGGACTAGTACTTGAGGCAGAGTATTCTGTTGCTTGACAGTTAGTGACCTTCAGTCTATTTCAACTCATCTATGAGGCTTATTTTCACATAGTTAAATTAACCTCAAGAGTGGCAGTGCCTGTTCAGGCATTTCATCAGAGTATGCCTGGATGCGCTCTGTGTGATTTTTGCAGAGCGCTTTCAAGACATCCTTTGTCAATGCTCCTTTCATGAAGTTCATTATTTGATCCCAAGTTGAAAGACACTTCCAGGTGAGAGAAAAGATGGTAAGACCCTCTGTCTGCTTTACGGGCGATGTTTTTGACCCTCAAAGGACCTTTTTCCAATAATCATGAGGTTGTCAAAGATGTGGTTCAGGAAATCCCAGGGTCTGTTCCATTGGCCACGAGAGGGGGTTCCCCAGGACAGAGGGAACTCAAATGGGAGATGCCATCCTTGTGGCAGAGCAGGCCAGCAGAACCAAGGGTCCAGAAATTTTCCCTGGCAGGCCCTGTCAACGCTTCTGGAAAGGAGACCCGATTGCTGACCTCTGAGGCAGATAGGTCACTTATCCCTGCACCAGGTAGCCTGGCTAGACATAAAAGATACTTGGGTGCAGAGGATTATTTCCAGATGCTATATAATTCCCTTTTCCTTACCACTACCATTACAGAACAAAATTCCCAACATTCCACCTAGTCAGAGGAAAATAGGTTTGGAAATACAAAAAAAAAAAAAAAAGTCAGAAAGGATCCAGAACTTACTCAAGATTTTTTATTAGTGCCGAAGAAAACAGGGGACTGGAGACCAATCTTGGAACTCACCATTCTGAACAAGTTAGTTCAGTGTACCAAGTTATGGATGGTCACAGGTCAGTCCATTTTACCATTCCTGTACAAGGACAACTTGATGTGCCAGTAGATCTCCAGGACGCGTACTGTTACATAAAAATGAACGGATGCTCTGAACTGCCTCGACCAAGCATCTGCTGATAACAGTTCAAAACTATGTACTTCAGATTTGTTCCAATGTAGGTATATTACAGTTAACCTACAGCAAATCTCAACTCTAGCCATCTCAGAGATTAGGAATCATAGGGACCATTTTCAACACAATGTCAATGACAAGCATCTCTTCCCTTGCTCAGAGTTCAAACCATTCATTTTCAAGTCAAAAGGATAATCCGGAATGCATTACTGCCAGCCCAAAAGATATTACAGAGACCTTTAAGTATCGATGTCCACGGAATACTTCTCCTTCTTCTACTAGCAAGATATCACATGAGAATTCTCCAGTGGATATTACTAACCCAGTGGTCCATTTTACATCAAGCTATGTCCACCAAGTTCAACATATCTCAGGTCTGCAAAAAGTACCTTTTAGTGGTGGATTTGCCCAGATCAAATATTGCAAGGTCGCATTCATCTTCCTCAGCCCAAGGCCATTCTGAGTACAGATGTTTCCCAGATCAAGTGGGGTGGTGCATTTCCTGGGAAGACTATTCAAGGCCAAGTGGTCCCCAAAGATGCCAACTTGCATATCAATGTGTGCTGGATATCAGAGCAGTATTCCTAGAGTTGCATGCTCCAAGACTCTCTCCTTTCAGGAACTATTATCATTCAAAACGACAATATGTCTGTAGTAAAGACATCAACAAACAAGGAGGAACCAGATCTTACACCCTTGTGTCAAGAAGCTAATGAGAGTATGGCAATGGGTGATCTCTGCAAATTGATTTCTGGTAGCACATTGCGTTTGGGAGATCCAGTCTGATAGCAGATAAGAAGTTGAGCAGATCCATATTATTACTTCACAAGTGGTTTCTCAACACAATAGTGGCAGAAATTATATTCTGCCAATGGGGCCAGCTATGCTCCAACCTATTTGCATCTGCCCTGAACAACAAATGCAGCAGATTCTTTGCCCTAATCCCCCCACTGAGGGAGTCCCTGAGAGATGCTCTCCTTCACGATTGGCCCCCAGGTCTCCTGTATGCTTATCCCAACTCCCTTAATCCCCAAATTCTGCAGAAAGCATCCCGATTGAAGAGCAAAGTCATCCTCTTACTTTATTCGCCTTCTCACAGATTTGGTTTCCTCCTTTGGCTTCATGTAGTTTACTCCACCTTGGATTTTGGATCCAATTACAGACCTCCTGTCTCATCCAACCTACATGACTCGACTCTCCCGATATCTTGTGCTTAAAATCTACTCCATGGTTTCTCCATTCATTGATAGTCAGACATCCAGCTTACATCTCTTCTACGTGTGCACCACATTCTTTTATTTTCCCACAAAGTTTCCACTGTGAAGATTTACAAGAGCAATGGAAATGATTTTTCTTTGGGCACAAACAAGAAGACGTGGACCTTTTTTCAGCACCCAGTACATAAAATTTTGAATTCTGACTTCTAGTTTTAATGAAGGGCTAGTCCTCCACAGTCAAGGTTCAGTCAGCTGCCTCCAATTTCCATATTGAGCTGATAATTCTAGTTTGGTTTCTTCACATCTTTGTAAGGCCTTTATAAAAGGAACCTTTCTACTCAAAACCAAACTTCAAGGACCCTACTCCACCATGGGATCTGAATTTAATGTTACACGCCTAACTCAGAGACCCTTTGAACCAACTTCAGAATGTGAATTGCGCCATCTGGCTTAGAAAACTATATTTCTATAGCCATAACATCAGCATGAAGAGTTTCAGCTTTTTCTTCCAAGCCTCCCATTTAATTTTTCATATAAGGATAAGGGTGTCCTTAAGAACCAGTCCTTCCTTCCTAAGGTGGTGTCAGATCCAACATTAATCAAACTATTAACCTTCCTGTATTCATTCTAAATTTTAGAACAAAGGTGAATATATTTTGCACTTACTAGATTTTCACAGAAATTGTTTTTATCTGCACAAATCAGAGAAATTTAGAAAATCAGATCAGTTATTTGTATCTTTTCAGAAACCAGATTGAGTCAACCAGTTTTGAAAGTAACTTTAATGAAAATGGTTGAATGATTGGATTTCCTTTGTCTATAAAAGTTTGGTCTGGTTTCTGTTAAAGCCCTTAAGAGGCCATTCAACCAGGTCTATGGCAACTTCATCAGCTTTTTATCCAGGACTCCTCATGGACTATATTTGTTCAGCGTAGCTTGGGCTAACCTCATACCTTTATTACTCATTACAAATTGGATCTGGTCTCCGAGGGGAAGAGCTGCCTTTGGCTTTACATTACTAGAGAGTATCCTTCCTTGGAGTCCACCTGGGATTCATGTAGCTGGGTACTTGTCTCTATATAAGTTGAGGAATGAAAATTGAAAGCATCAGATAAAGAAGTTATGTACTCACCATAACTTTCCATCTGTGTTGTCTATTTTCATTCTTCCTCAACTCCCCTCCCTGCAGCCCCGTACCACTTTTCTCTTGATGACTTCTGGAAAAACAGGAGAGCATTATAGGAACCAAAGATGTGAGAGTGTTCAATCTCGCCTTTGTTCTTACACATGGGTTCGGAGCCGATCCTCGGCTCCGTGCTGGCCGACTGCAAGCTCTGCATCGAGAAGAAGCTCGAGGACATCTAATACCCACAATCCCCCTCTGCCTTTATCTCAGATCTAGTTTGCCGCTGCTGCATTCGCATCGCTGGAGGCTAGCTCGAGGGTTTTCAGATAAGATTTAACTTTCTTTTTGTTAAATTTTCAAGAGAACACCACCCCTACTTAGATTGACAAACGGACTGACATATTTACCGGATTTGACCTTTTTTTTTTTTCTTCTGGATTGACTGTTACTGGACTTGACTTTTTTCTCTTACTTCAAAATGTCTGAGAAAATGAAATCTGGATTCAAACGCTGCCAGTGTGTGTGGGCCAAAAGATGTCGGTCACGATAACCACAGTTCCTGTGTTCATGTCTTGGCCTCTCCACTTACAAGAGGACTGTTCTATTTGTCACTCTTTTAGTGGGAGGGTCATGACAGATAGGCGCAGGAAACTGATGGACAGAGGTTTGTTGAAACCCTTTCTTTCCAGGAGAGGCTCTGGATGCTTCAGACCAGGCATCCAAATCCTCGGCGGAATCGAAGACGCCGGAGCCCAAGTCATCGGCCCGGAAGCTCTTCGGGTGCTAGATCACCGGTTCCACAGACTTCGTGGTGTTCAACTGTTGGCAGTTTCCGAGCCTCGAGTCTTGGAACCGTGACGGAGCTCCCTCCACCGACTTCGTTGAGGTTTGCCCGCTCGATCCCTTCGACTCGCTCTTCCAGGCCCCTTCTTTCTCGACAATCGATGTGGACCGTGTGGTGCAGAAATTGATGGAGCATACGTCCTATCCAAGCTTATCTCGTCTCCTCTCAGTTGATGTCGAGACTTGGAAGGCCTGCCTACTATCTTCCATCTGTTCCTCCTCCGAGATTCCTGTCCAGTCTTCTTTCTGAGCCGGAAGAAGCTGAACTGATGATTGTGGAGCCCACGGTGCCAGAACGCCTTTTTTCACGGTCGGCACTGCTCACCTCGACTCCATCCGGATCCGGTACTGGAGTCTCAAATAAGATTAAGATCCTGGTTCCGGGGACCGGTGAGTCGGACCGATGTTTCGTTCGGGACGCTTCCTTCTCGAGCCTCGGCGCTGATCGACTCGGTCTCATTCCTCGGGTCGTCGGTGCTCGGTTCCTGTTTCGGGATTCTTCCCATTTCTTCGAACCGGAGATACCGACCCCACCGGGGCCTTCGGGAATTCATGAGGAAGGTGTTGTCTACCCAGACAACCACATCAGCAGGAACAGCTTCCTCCCCACAAAGGACCGTTATCCTCCTCTGCTCCCACGGCCACATCCAAGCTGCCGGGCACCAGTGTCTCAGCTACTCCCTGAGGGTGCCCTCTTCTCGGAGGCTTCTTCGGATGCTCCCCTACGACTAGAAGTCCCTAGGAAAAGATTGTGTAAGAGGAGACACTTGGATTCTCCGCCAAGAATCCTTGACATCTGATACTGACTTAGATGAGCAGAAGGGTCCCTAAGTCACCTTCAGAAGATGTCTCTTTTTCTGACATCTTGGAGATCCTAAACAGAGAGAGGTGACTGGCAATCCTCCCCTTCTGAGGATGAGTCAGTTTTGCTGAAGGCATTTGGTGCTCGCCCTTCCTCCTCCTGGGTCACTCCGCCTCGGATGGAGTTAATGGAGTTGATTGCCCCGTTCAAGGGCATGGGAGACACCTGGACACGTGTGGAACCAGTCCTCAGGAAGCCTGTAAGTACATTACAGCACCACAGGACAAGGCTTACCTCACCAAAGGAGTTCCAGTAGACGCTATGGCAGTGGCAGCGCCCACGAAAAAGGAGATGTCGGAGTCTTTCCTCATCTGTCCATCCGCCTCAACAAAGATTCTAGGACCATGGACAGATACTGGAAGCGATTTTCAGTTCAGCGGCTTTCATGCCCCTGAACTATTTGACCCATTTTACACGCTTAACAGAGGGATCTAGTCAAAGAGTTGGGAGATACCCTCCAGGGTACTACAGATGCTGCTGTTTCAGAGAAAGTTACAGCACATCTCAACACCCTTACATCCATTGTAAACTCGGCCCATGAGGCTGATATCCCACGCAGTCAAGGATCGAGTAGGGCAGCGTGCTCTCAGCCATTGCCTTCGTGAGGCAATCCTGGATGCGCTTTTATGTCTGCTTATGAAGCCTTCAAGTCTTCCTTACTAATGCCCCATTTGATGGAGCCACACTTTTGGCCCCTGAAGTAAAGGAGACCCTTACCCGGTGTGAACAGGAGGGAAAGACTTGTCTGCTGTCGGAGTCCTGCTTTTTTCCACTCCCTTCCAGACCTGCATTCCCCAAAGGGCAACGTAGGGAAAATGTGGTTTCAAAACCCCAATGATCTTTCCCAAACACACAGTGCCCCTCTAGAGGCAGAGGGGGCAGCAGGTGGGAAGACGCCCGCCTCATGCAGAGGGGTCCGCAGAAACCAAGGTGACAGGATAACCTCCCTGGCAAACCTTTTCAGCACTCCTGAGAGGGAGGCCCGACTGTCCTGCTCTGGAGGCAGTCGGGGACGCCAGCTTTATACCCCAAGGCCTGGGCAAAACCTTTCCTCAGACAATTGGGTAAAAAGCTTGTTACCAGAGGTTACAAAATCCCATTTCTATCCACACCCATTCCAAAGAGAAAAACTCCCCAGATGTACCACCCCATTCTGCGCTAGACCGCAGCAGCTACAGAAATTTCAAAGCTGCTAGAAAAAGAGTCATCCAACCAGTCCCAGCGCGGACCAAATAGGATTCGAACTTACTCAAGGTTCTTTTAGTTCCAAAGAAAACAGGGGACTGGAGGCCGATTCTGGACCCAAGCCATCTCAACACCTTTGTCAAGAAGGAAAGTTCCGAATGGTCACGCTCAATCGATCCTTCCATTCTACGAAGGACGATCGATGTGCTCGAGATCTGAAGGACGATACTAAAGGGTCACCACATCAAAATGGCCAGGGCGCCCAGGGATCATTTATGCGCCGGCTGGGAGCCAGTCACTATCAGTTTCTCGAGCCCTGCCCTGCCCTTGGTCTGACTACAGCCCTGTGGGTCTTCACCAAATGCATGGCATGTGGTAGCGCGCAGAAGGCCTCATCTGAGGCGCCTAGGATTCCAGGTGTTTCCGTGCATCTGACCACTGGCTCCTGTCTGCCAATACCAGGCCAACTGATACAAGCTTGTGATTACACCCTCACAACTTTGTACACACCTTTGGAATTTCAGTAAATTTCAAAATCTTATACAAGCCATCACAGCATATCTTATTCATAGGAGCGAATTAGATACTTAATTCATTTAGTTCTAAAACTTCCTACAGAAAGAATAATAGTAGCACTTCAAATCAACATTTCCTCTGCTGTCAGCCCAGAAAGTCACCGCAAAATTGTTCTGAAAGTCTTGGGTCTCATGGCAGCTTCTCTCATTATAAGTATACCATTGGGAAGACTGCACATGAGAGTTAACAATGGCTTCTGTTTGCACAATGGTCATTCCAACAACTTCCACTGACTCAACTAAATATTGGATAAATCTAAAACATGCAAATCACAATAACTCCTAATGTGGTGGTTACAGACTTGCAATCTATCCAGCTGGAAGACCATTTGTGTTACCCGCATCACAGCTTAACTTATAACCACGGAAGCTTCTCCCTGATAGGGTGGGGGCATCTTTCAGGGACAGACAGTCCAAGGCGAATGGACCAATCTGGAGTACAATCTGGAGTACAATCTGCACATCAATGTTCTGGAGTTGAGGGCAGTGTTTTTGGCGTTGCAACACTTTGCTCCCTTCTTCCTCCAGGGACCATTGCAGTTCAGACAGACAACATGTCCGTAGTAGTCTGGCACATAAACAAGCAAGGGGAACCAGGTCTTACCAACTATGCAGAGAGGCCCTGAGAATTTGGCAATGGCAGAGTCCACCGTCGCTTTCGCAAGTAACGCACATCCCGGGTCATCCAACGCCATAGCCGACAGGCTGAGCAGGGCAATACTATTGCCTCACGAGTGGTCCTCAAACAGTCAGTTGCTAGAAGGATTTTCAAGAATGGGGCCAGCCTCTACCAAGTGCATCTGTTTGCCTCCAATGAACGCCAAATGCAGGAGCTACTTTGCCCTATTACCCTCCAGGGAAGTCCTCAGGACGCGCCAGTGCACGATTGGCCCTCGGGTCTCCTATATATGCTTTTCTCCATTTCTGATTGCAAAGTTTCTACAGAAAGCCAACAACCTTCAGAGGACTATTACCCCTCATTGCCTGCTCTGGCCTCACAAATTTGTTCCCCTTTCTATTGCATCACCACATTCGGGACCTTGGATGCTGGACCCAGAGCCAGATCTACTGACTGGCCAGGAGTTCCTCACCCATCTCTAGAATCTCCATCTAGCAGCTTGGCTGCTCCGCTTCCCTTTCTAGCCAGTGGGTCGGTTCCCCTCACATTACTGGCGTTCAAGATATTTTAGTAGCTTCCTCATAAAGTTTCCACTACAAAACTTACACCAGTAAGTGGAAACGCTTTTGTCTTTTGGGCGGAGTCACATCATTTGGACCCTGTTATAGCCAAGTAAAACAAGGTTTTAGAGTTCTTGACTTGAACTATTTCTATGAAGGAGCTTCCCTGCTGCTTTTTAAGAGTACAGTTAGCTGCCATTTCCTAAACTATCATGTAGAGGAATGTGGAAAGTGCCTATTATGGCTCACAGACTTTGTAAAGCCTTTTTAAAAAGGTTCTTTTTTCTATATCAGACCACCAGGTCAGAAGTCCTACATCACTGCGGAATTTGAACCTATTGCTTCCTTAAATTGATGTTGCCACCCCTCTTTGAACCAGCCTCTAAGTTGCACACATTGAAATTTTTGTCATGGAAAACTTTTATTTCTATTGGCCATTACATCTCAAGCTAGACGCAGTGTCTGAGCTTCAGGCCCTTCTGTCAAACATCCTTATTTAATATTTCATTCTGACAGAGTATCCCTATGCACTAATCCATCCTTTCTCCCCACAAAGTTTGTTCTTCTAGTAATATTAATCAGTCCATTGAATTAACCCCCACCCCTTTTTCCCCCCTTTTTTTTTTTTTTTCCCAAAAAAGAAAAAAAAAA
>NW_025049689.1:0-14006 GCF_019279795.1 Protopterus annectens
AATTGTTTTTTTTTCTGTTACCTATTTGTTTCACTGAATAGTGTGCTGTGTGTCGCACTGCTGTAAACGGGGGTTGTGGTCTTCTCACTTCTTTGTTATCTGATATTTAACTGTTAGCCTAGACTGTTTCCTCTGTACTTTTAAGTGCTAGCCACAAAGTTTGAGAATTAATTTTGTGCTCAATTTCTGAGTGACTTAGTTGGCTGCAAACATCTGCATTTGAAGCTAAAGTACAGTGCAAACTTGCAGTACATTGTTTTATTCTTCTGCTAAATGCAAGCTTTCAGTTTTAAAAGTATTGTATCTTATTTTTTCTTTTACCTAATTGTTTCACTGAATAGTGTGCTGTGTGTCTTTCTCCTGTAAAAGGGGGTTGTGATCTTTTCACTTCTTTGTTATCTGATATTTAACTGTTGGCCTAGAGGGTTTCATCTGTACTTTAACTGCTAGTTTGAGAATTTTTTTATGCTCAATTTCTGAGTGACTTGGTTGGCTACAATCACCTGCATTAGAAGCTGAAGTTAAGTCCAAACTTGCAGTACTGTGTTTTATTCCTGTGTTAAGTGTAAACCTGCAGTTTTAAAAGTACTGTATTTTATTTTTTCTGTTACCTAATTGTTTAACTGAAAAGTGTGCTGTGTGACACTCTCTGCTGTAAAAGGGGGGTGTGATCTTCTCAGATCTTTATTATCTGATATTTAACTGTTAGTTTAGAGGGTTTTCCTGAACTTAGTGCTAGCCACAAAGTTTGAGATTTCATTTTATACTCAATTTCTGAGTGACTTGGTAGGCTAGAATCATCTGCTTTAGAAGCTGAAGTTAAATGCAACTTGCAGTACTGTGTTTTATTCTTCTGTTAAGTGCAAACATTCAGTTTTAAAAGTACTGTATTTTATTTTTTCTATTACCTAATTGTTTCACTGAATTTTGTGCTGTGTGTCTCTCTGCTGTAAAAGGGGTTGTGATCTTCTCACTTCTTTGTTATCTGATATTTAATTGTTAGCCTATATGGTTTCTTCTGCACTTTACTTGATAGCCACAAAGTTTGAGAGTTCATTTTATGATCAATTTCTGAGTGACTTGGCTGGCTACAGTCACCTGCATTAGAAGCTAAAGTTAAGTGAAACTTGCAGTACTGTGCTTTATGTTTTAATTGCAAACTTGCAGTTTTAAAAGTACTGTATTTTATGTTTCTGTTACCTAATTGTTTCACTGATTAGTGTGCTATGTGTCTCTTTGCTGTAAAAGGGGGTTGTGGTCTTCTCACTTCTTTGTTATCTGATATTTAAGTGTTAGCCTAGAGATTTTCCTCTGTACTTTAAGTGCTAGCCACAACATTTGAGAATTCATTTTATGCTCAATTTCTGAGTGACTTGGTTGGCTACAATCACCTGCATTAGAAGCTGAAGTTAAATGCAAACTTGCAGTACTGTGTTTTATTCTTGTGTTAAGTATAAACTTGCAGTTTTAAAAGTACTGTATTTATTTTCCTGTTACCTAATTGTTTCACTGAATAGTGTGCTTTGTGTCTTTCTGCTGTAAAAGGGGGTTGTGGTCTTCCCACTTCTTTGTTATCTGATATTTAAGTGTTAGCCTAGAGGGTTTCCTCTGTACTTTAAGTGCTAGCCACAATGTGTGAGAATTCAATTTATGCTCAATTTCTGAGTGACCTGGTTGGCTACAATCACCTGCATTAGAAGCTGAAGTTAAGTGAAAACTTGCAGTACTGTGTTTTATTCTTCAAAGTGCCAACTTGCAGCTTTAAAAGTAATGTATTTTATTTTTTCTGTTGCCTATTTTTTTCACTGAATAGTGTGCTGTGTGTCACACTGCTGTAAAAGGGGGTTGTGGTCTTCTCACTTCTTTGTTGTCTGACATTTAACTGTTAGGCTAGAGAGTTTCCTCTGTACTTTAAATGCTAGCCACAAAGTACAGAAATCATTTTATACTCAATTTCTGAGTGACTTGGTTGGCTACAATCACCTGCATTAGAAGCTGAAGTTAAGTGCAATCTTTCAGTATTGTGTTTTATTCTTCTGTTTAGTGCAAACTTGCAGTTTTAAAAGTACTGTATTTTATTTTTTCTGTTACCTAATTGTTTCACTGAAAAGTGCACTATGTGTCTCTCTGCTGTAAAACAGAATTGTTGTCTTCTCACTTCTTTGTTATCTGATATTTAACTGTTGGCCTAGAAAGTTTCCTCTGTACTTTAAGTGCGACCAACAAAGTTTGAGAATTCATGTTATGCTCAATTTCTGAGTGACTTGGTTGGCTACAATCACCTGCATTAGAAGCTGAAGTTAAGTGCCAACTTTGAGTACTGTGTTTTATTCTTGTGTTACGTATAAACTTGAAGTTTTAAAAGTACTGTATTTTATTTTTCCTGCTACTTAATTGTGTCACTGAATAGTATGCTGTGTGTCTTTCTGCTGTAAAATGGGGTTGTGGTCTTCTCTGTTTTTTTGTTATCTAATATTTAACTGTTAGCCTAGATGGTTTCCTCTGTACTTTAATTGCTAGCCACAAAGTTTGAGAATTCATTTTATGCTCAATTTCTGAGTGACTTAGTTGGCTACAAACATCTGCATTAGAAGCTAAAGTACAGTGCAAACTTGCAGTACTGTGTTTTATTCTTCTGCTAAGTGCAAACTTTCAGTTTTAAAAGTATTGTATTTTAGTTTTTCATTTACCTAATTGTTTCACTGAATAGTGTGCTGTGTGTCTTTCTCCTGTAAAAGGGGGTTGTGGTCTTTTCACTTCTTTGTTATCTGATATTTAACTGTTGGCCTAGAGGGTTTCATCTGTACTTTAACTGCTAGCCACAAAGTTTGAGAATTTTTTTATGCTCAATTTCTGAGTGACTTGGTTGGCTACAATCACCTGCATTAGAAGCTGAAGTTAAGTACAAACTTGCAGTACTGTGTTTTATTCTTGTGTTAAGTGTAAACTTGCAGTTTTAAAAGTACTGTATTTTATTTTTTCTGTTACCTAATTGTTTAACTGAATAGCGTGCTGTGTGCCTCTCTCTGCTGTAAAAGGGGGTTGTGATCTTCTCAGATCTTTGTTATCTGATATTTAACTGTTAGTCTAGAGGGTTTCCTCTGAACTTTAAGTGCTAGCCACAAAGTTTGAGATTTCATTTTGTACTCAATTTCTGAGTGACTTGGTAGGCTACAATCACCTGCTTTAGAAGCTGAAGTTAAATGCAACTTGTAGTACTGTGTTTTATTCTTCTAAGTGCAAACATTCCGTTTTAAAAATACTGTATTTTATTTTTTCTATTACCTAATTGTTTCACTGAATTTTGTGCTGTGTGTCTTTCTGCTGTAAAAGGGGTTGTGATCTTCTCACTTCTTTTGTTATCTGATATTTAATTGTTAGCCTGTATGGTTTCTTCTGCACTTTACTTGATAGCCACAAAGTTTGAGAGTTCATTCTATGCTCAATTTCTGATTGACTTGGCTGGCTACAATCACCTGCATTAAAAGCTAAAGTTAAGTGAAACTTGCAGTACTGTGTTTTATCTTTTAATTGCAAACTTGCAGTTTTAAAAGTCCTGTATTTTATGTTTCTGCTACCTAATTGTTTCACTGAATATTGTGCTGTGTGTCTCTCTGCTGTAAAAGGGGGTTGTGGTTTTCTCACTTCTTTGTTATCTGATATTTAAGTGTTAGCCTATACGGTTTCCTCTGTACTTTAAGTGCTTTCCACAAAGTTTGAGAATTCATTTTATGCTCAATTTCTGAGTGACCTGGTTGGCTACAATCACCTGCATTAGAAGCTGAAGTTAAGTGGAGACTTGCAGTACTTTGTTTTCTTCTTCTAAGTGGAAACTTGCAGCTTTAAAAGTACTGTATTTTAATTTTTCTGTTGCCTATTTGTTTCACTGAATAGTGTGCTGTGTGTCGCACTGCTGTAAAAAGGGGTTGTGGTCTTCTCACTTCTTTGTTATCTGACATTTAACTGTTAACCTAGAGAATTTCCTGTGTACTGTAAGTGCTAGCCACAACGTTTGAGAATTCATTTTATGCTCAATTTCTGAATGACTTGGTTGGCTACAATCACATGCATTAGAAGCTGACATTAAGTGAAAACTTGCAGCAGTTTTTCTTGCATTAATTGCAAACTTGTAGTTTTAAAAGTACTGTATTTTATTTTTTCTGCTTCCTAATTATTTCACTGAGTAGTGTGCTCTGTGTCACTCTGCTGTAAAAGAGGGTTGTGGTCTTCTCACTTTTTTGTTATCTGATATTTAAGTGTTAGCCTAGAGGGTTTCCTCTGCACTTTAAGTGTTTGCCACAAAGATTGAGAATTAATGTTATGCTAAATTTCTGAGTGACTTGGTTGGCTACAATCACCTGTATTAGAAGCTGAAGTTAAGTGCAATCTTGCAGTACTGTGTTTTATTCTTCTGTTAAGTGCAAACTTGCAGTTTTAAAAGTACTGTATTTTATTTTATCTGTTACCTAATTGTTTCACTGAATAGTGTGCTATGCTTCTCTCTTTTGTAAAAGGGGGTTGTGGTCTTCTCACTTCTTTATTATCTGATATTTAACTGTTAGACTAGAGGGTTTCCTCTGTACTTTAAGTGCTAACCACAAACTTTGAGAATTTATTTTTTGCTCAATTTCTGAGTATATTGTTTGGCTACAATCACCTGCATTAGAAGCTGAAGTTAAATGCAAACTTGCAGTACTGTGTTTTATTCTTCTGTTAAGTGCAAACTTTCAGTTTTAAAAGTACTGTATTTTAGTTTTTCTTTTACCTAATTATTTCACTGAATAGTGTATTGTGTGTCTCTCTGCCATAAAAAGGGGTTGTGGTCTTCTCACTTCTTCATTATTTGATATTTAAATGTTAGCCTATAGGGTTTCTGCTGTACTTTAAGTGCTAGCCACAAACTTTGAGAATTCATTTTATTCTTAATTTCTGAGTGACCTGATTGGGTGCAATCACCTGCATTAGAAAGTAAGTTAAGTGCAAACTTGCAGTACTGTGTTTTATTCTTCTGTTAAATTCAAAATTGCAGTTTTAAAAGTACTGTAATTTGTTTTTTCTGTTACCTAATTGTTTCACTGAGTAGTGTGCTGTGTGTCACTCTGCTGTAAAAGAGGGTTGTGTTCTTCTCACTTCTTTCTTATCTGATATTTAAGTGTTAGCCTAGAGGGTTTCCTCTGCACTTTAAGTGCTTGTCACAAAGATTGAGAATTAATTTTATGCTCAATTCTGAGTGACCTGGTTGGCTACAATCACCTGCATTAAAAGCTAAAGTTAAGTGCAAACTTGCAGTACTGTGTTTTTTTCTTGTGTTAAGTGTAAACTTGCAGTTTTAGAAGTACTGCATTTTATTTTTTTCTGTTACCTAATTGTTTCACTGAATAGTGTGCTCTGTGTCTCTCTGCTGTAAAAGGGGGTTGTGGTCTTCTCTCTTCTTTTTTATCTGATATTTACATGTTAGCCTAGAGGGTTTCCTCTGTACTTTAAGTGCTAGCCACAACATTTGAGAATTAATTTTATGCTCAATTTCTGAGTGACCTGGTTGTCTATAATCACTTGCATTAGAAGCTGAAGTTAAGTGCAAACTTGCAGTACTGTGTTGTATTCTTCTAAGTGCAAACTTGCAGCTTTAAAAGTACTTTATTTTATTTTTTTCTGTTACCTATTTGTTTCATTGAATAGTGTGCTGTGTTTCGCACTGCTGTAAAAGGTTGTTGCAGTCTTTTCACTTCTTTGTTATTTGATATTTAACTGTTAGCCTAAAGAGTTTCCTCTGGACTTTAAGTGCTAGCCACAAAGTTTGAGAATTCATTTTATGGTCAAATTCTGAGTGATTTGGTTGGCTACAATCACCTGTATTGGAAGCTGATGTTAATTTCAAACTTGCAGTGCTTTGTTTAATTATTCTATTAAGTGGAAACTTGCAGTTTTAAAAGTACTGTATTTTATTTTTTCTTTTACCTAATTGTTTCACTGAATAGTGTGCTGTGTGTCTCTCTGTTGTAAAAGGGGGTTGTGGTCTTCTCACTCCTTTATCTGATATTTAACTGTTAGACTAGAGGGTTTCCTCTGTACATTAAGTGCTAGCCACAAAGTTTGAGAATTCATTTTATGCTCAATTTCTGAGTGACCTGGTTGGCTACAATCACCTGCATTAGAAGCTGAAGTTAAGTGCAAACTTGCAGTCCTGTGTTTTATTCTTCTAAGTGCAAACGTGCAGTTTTAAAAGTACTGTATTTTATTTTTTATGTTATCTAATTGCTTCACTTAATACTGTGCTGTGTGTGTGTGTGTGTGTGTGTGTGTGCCTTCTGTGGAAGTTTGGGCACCAGGCTGGCAACTTGACACCGTAAAACTCCACTTCCAATCATGAGCGGACAGATGATCCACTGTGGCAACCCCTAAACAGGAAAAGCTGAAAGAAGCAGAAGAAATGTTTGCTGTGTGTCTCTCTGGTGTAAAAGGGGATTGTAGTCTTCTCACTTCTTTGTTATCTGATATTTAACTGTTAGCCTAGAGGGTTTCCTCTGTACTTTAAGTGCTAGCCATAAAGTTTGAGAATTCTTTTTATGCTCAATTTCTGAGTGACTTGGTTGGCTGTAATTACCAGCATTTGAAGCTGAAGTTAAGTGCAAACTTGCAGTACTGTGTTTTATTCTTATAAGTGCAAACTTGCAGTTGTAAAAGTACTGTATTTTATATTTTCTGTTACCTAATTGTTTCACTGAATAGTGTGCTGTGTGTCTCTCTGCAGTTAGTTCCCCTCCCACCCTACTTGTTCTTGCCTTGGTGTTTGTGTTGGTGGCTCTGGAATTGCCTGCCCATCCTGTAAGTCTGTATTTGAACACTCCTCCTGGATCCATCTCATTTGCTCACTTAACTGAGTACAGTGAGTTAATATTCTGAGTCTAGTGTTCATGCTACTTAATACAGAAAGAAGATTTGAGAAGACCAACCCACTTAGGTTCTTCCTTCCTCTCTTCTTGCACTTTACTAAAAAAAATGTTATTCATCTGCTTTTACTGTATTTGTGTTTCCTCTTACTTTATTTTGCTTTTGCCTCTTCTTAAAATTACTCAATTTATTTATTCTGCTGCATTTAGTACTGCTTGGTAGTTAATTTGTAACTGTTATTCTAAGTCTTTTGATTTAAGCACTTGGGCTAAATACCAGTTATTTTACATTAGGAAGGTTTGTGGTCTGCAACGTTGTGGCAGGACTGTTAGCTTACATCCTTCTAAGCTGGGCTCAGTGTCTGTTATTTTAAAAGTGTATTAGTTCTGGTTTAAGCACTTGGGCTTCAGGCCAGTTATTCTACATTAAGAAGGTTTGTGCTCTGCACTCTTGTGGGAGGAGAGGCTGGATTCTGTCCTTCTGAGCTGGGAATTTCTGGTCACAGGCTTATTGTGCCTGCTTATGTGAACTGTTTCTTTCTGAAATTGGTGTGCCTTGTTACTGTAGCATAGACCAGATTCAGGCCTGCTGAATCTAGCTTTGTTTGTATAATTTGAGCCCTGATCAAGGCCATATTTTTTTGGAGACAGTTCCCCTGCACCCTTGTGGCAGGAGTGTGTAGTTAGAACTTGTCTGATTGAAGATTGCTGGAACAGGGCTCAGTTCTGAGCTTTTTTCTGGTTAATTGGGTAACTTGTTTAAATCAGTTTGTTCATTCTCTATTGTTAGATATGTATGTATATATATATATATATATATATATATATATATATATATATATATATATATATATATATAAAATGCACTTTATTCATCTGCTTTTACTGTATTTATGTTTCTTTCTACTTTATTACTAGGGGCATTGACTACAACTCTGGTCTGATATATATATCCTTTTCTGTGCATTTAAAGTGTTTTTTATTGAATCTGCTTTATTTTCTGAAAAAAATATATATATACTTGTTTCCCACCTTTCTAAGCTAGTATAGTCCAGTTTCAGGTTAGTGATGAATTCAAAGCTGTATTACAAGTCTCTGTGTTTGCCCATAATACTTAACTTGGATAGAAAGAGGTTTCTCTGTTCACCTGTGAGAGAGGGGGAGCTTTGAGCAGCCTATCTGTCCATGAAGGAGTGGTATCAGCCCATAAATTAGTAGCTTACTGGCCATTTTTGGCTAATTTCTATCTCTTTCATTTCCCTGCTATAAAAAATGCATTTGCCCTGGTTTTACACACTGGGCAGCGCCTGTTAGATAGGGTATAACTATTCCAAGCTCCACAAAGTCTCCTCTTCAATTTTTCCCTTGGAACTAGACAAACTTTCAACTTAAGTACTCAAACCATTCATTTCTCAGCCCGGCATTTGCTCAAAACTTATAGCAAGCACTTATAAACCCTAGCACTAGACCCCATATATACTGTACAGAAGGACAAGGCTCTCTATTCGACCTTCCCAGCCAATTAGTAAAACAGTTCACTCTACCTATCCAGGAATGGGCAGGTTCAGGTGTACTCTCCAGTTCAACTGGTGAATTTGGGCATTTTGAGGCAATGTTACAACTGCCTCATGTACACATACAACCCACTCCTCCTATCACCAAACACTAATACATGCAAGAGATGCAATTATACAGCCAAACTGGAGGCTAAGCTCTCTCAACCCAAGACTGGATCAGACAGTCAAGAGGAGAAGGGAAATACTTGCATCACACCACCAGTCTCACATAGACCTATTAAACCAGCACCGGCAAAAAACACACATAAATACATGAAAACATACTCGGAGGCTCTAAATAAAAATCTGCAAAAGCAACAGAAACCTCCAAAGGAGACATCCAAGCAACCTCCACCCCCCATCACAAACCATGAAACACATACTTCATAAAACCAGTGTGCCACGCAATCACAGCCCTTAAGGCAAAATAACATACCCAACACACTAGTAATAGGTGACTCTATAGTCAGGCACACTGACGTCCCACTCACTAGGCTGAACAAGGAGAAGGTTACTGTTAGCTGCCTGTTGGGTGCCAGGATCTGCCACATAATGCAAGCACTCAGGTCACTCCAGAACAAGTACAAATACGATGTCATTGTCCATGTTGGTGTGAATGACCTGAGCCATACCTCCCTGGACTACATGAAAAGAGACATGGAAGAGCTGTCTGATCACATAGCCCAGGCCAGTATGACCCTGACCCTGAGTAGCATCCTGCCCTAACCAAGAGTGATACCATGGTATAAAGAAAAAATTATCAATTTCAACAATTGGCTAAATTTCTGGTGTCATTCAAATGGGATCCAGTGTCTGTCCACCTGGGATGACATGCTCAACAAGCCACGCTGCTTCGCTAGAGATGGCTTGCACCTGTCACCCTTAGGCTTTCGAATACTGACCAAGGCTCTTGCCACCCCCATAGTGCCTTTTTTAGGCAAGGCTCAAAAGACAAACCCACGGCCGTAAATAGCACAAGTAACAAAAAACTGAGGGTAATGCTACTCAGTGCCAGAAGTCTAAACCTCAAAATGCATGCAATTGAGGCACTCCTCAGTATGGAGAAAATTGATATATGTGCAGTAACATAAACCTGGTTTAAGGCTCCAGGGAGCACCCCAGCACTACCAGGCTACAACTCATACCATACATTTCGGCCACAGAACCCGGACCGAAATACAAAAGGTGGGGGCGTATCCATATTCACCAAGGATACCCACACCTCCAGGTTAGTGGCACAGCATGATGTTTCAGAGATAATCCACGTGCAAATAACAATGGGCAAAACTGCAGTTCAAATTGTAGCATGCTACAGATCACCCGCCATGTACCAGGACCCCCATTCTGCGTTTCTGGAAACACTGAGAAGCATAAAGGTCCTACCAAACACCCTAATATTGGGGGATTTCAATTACCCAAACATTAACTGGGAGAACTACTCAAGTACTAACTCCCTTGCCCAACATTTCCTAGAGTTTATAAACTCAAATGTCCTGAATCAACTGGTCAACACTCCCACCAGAGGTGACAAGATATTGGACCTGGTCATCACCAACATGGGCGACCGGTGTTCCACACTGGAGGTCAACCCCCCACTTGTTAGATCTGACCTTAAACAAATCACTCTGGATATCCACATTCTGCCCCCACCCCTGGTCAAGGAAACCACCTTGAAAAACTTTTCAAAAGCAAACTTCACGTTACTTAAGACCGAGGTGGAATGTTTCAAAGCCCCCATGCTAAAGGATAACACTGTCCAAGCTACAAAATCCTTTACTAATGCATTCTACAGGCACCTTGATCATGCTATCCCAAGAAAAACCTAGACTCATTTCTCCAAGAAAAGGAAACCAGTCTGGTGGACCCCTGCCATAAACAAGCTATACAACAGAAGGAGGAAACTAGTACAGAAAAGAGTAAAATCCCAAGAAGGGAAGACATCCCTGATCAGTATCAGCAAGAATCTACGATCCCTCATAAAATCATCCAAGGCTAGCTTCAAAAGAAAAATTGCCAAGGACTCCAAAGATAACCACAAGGCATTCTTTAACTATGTCAAGAATCTAAGTGGCAATGCTCAGATCTGCTCGGAGTTAGTGCAGAATGGCACAAAATACACTGAACCGACCGATATTGCCAACATCCTGGCAGACAGGTTCAGTGCAAACTTCACCCCCCTCCCATCCCCAAAAGGGCCCATAACCATACCAGAAGTATGTAGGGCCCCTGAAATCACAGACACTCAGGTTAAAACAGCCCTCTCCAAAGCCAAAAACACAGCATCAATGGGACTGGATGGTGTCCCAGGCTGCATTCTACATGAGCTCAAAGAGGAACTAACAGTGGCGCACAGCAACGGTTATTCTGCTCCACAAAGGTGGAGCCACAACAGACCCCGGGAACTATTGCCCTATAAGCCTGACTATCTTGGTCTGCAAGGCTATGGAGTGCATAATCATGGAACTCATTAATAGAGACATTGGGAACCTCCAAACACTGGACCCTACCCAGTTTGGCTTTGTTAAGGGCAGATCATGCCTCCTAAACTTGGTGGACTTCTTTGAGACAGTTACCAAGGCTATAGATGAGGGAAATGAGGTACACACAGCTTACCTAGACCTCGCAAAGGCCTTTGACACCATTCCCCATTCTGGTATTATAAACAAGCTCACCAGCCTGAACCTAAACCCCAATGTCACAAGATGGGTTGCCAACTGGCTCACGGACAGAACCCACATGGTGAGAGTTGCAGGAGCTAGGTCCAACTCTAAACCACCCAGGGCTCAATCCTAGGACCCCTCCTGTTTGGCATATACTTCTCAGAGGTACAGGTAAGCACAGGAGGACTATGGCTGACCAAGTTTGCAGATGACTGCAAAGTAGGGGCAATAAATGACTCTCCGGTTGACACCAACATCCTCCAAAAGGGTCTCAGTGAGATGGATACCTGGTGTCAAAATCATGGCTTCAAGCTAAATGCCAAAAAGCGCATAGTCATCCCCTTTGGAAAAAACAAAGTACCCATAAACTGCTACATAGGTGGTAGTCCCCTAAATACGGAAGACATAATAAGGGATATGGGGACACAAGTAGATAGTAATCTCTCCTTTGATAATCACATTGCCAAAGTGGTTAGAACACCCTTCTATGTGGCCCACCTAATCATAAAAGGGTTTGCATCTAGATCAAAAGAGGTCATTGTGCCCCTCTACTCATTACTCATCAGACCCATCATAAAGTACAATGCCCCATTTGGGATGTACCTTACAAGACACCTGCAACAGCTAGAATGACCACAGAAGTACCTCACCAAGAGAATCACTGGCCTCAAACAGATGCCCTATGCAGCTCGACTGAAGAAACTCCAACTGTATTCAGTTGCATACCGCCTACTTCTGCCTGACATACAAGGCCAAGTCCAACCCAGAATTGATGACATGCTCCACCTAAAGAAAACCATATCCCCTCAAGCCACACACTCTAGGGATCTAAACTTCACCACAACAATAAATAGGATGTGCTGGAGGGATAGATTCCTGTCCCAGAGACTTCCCATGCTTTGGAACAAGACTCCAATCTACATTAGGCAGAGCTCCTCACTAACACTCTTCAAGAGCAGTCTTGACGAGTGGATGGGAAACAGAGGGTTTGCAGGATCACTTCAGTGGCTCTGCTGGACAGAGGCACAGGGAACTAATCTAAGGGGTGGCAAAAGCCAACACATTCTGGCTAGGCTTATAAATGCCTTCAGGCAGATAGCCTAGTACCTACCTATGAACCTATAATGTTCATAAATACCAGACTTTGTTTCATGCCTATGCTAGTTATAATGAGAATCAGCCAGTACATTTGCCATTTTTCTTCCCAAACTCTAATAATAAAGAAAATGTTGCATTGTATGGACATGCATAGATAGCTGATGTTCTGTTAGTCAAAATCAAATCTTTAAGGAAGTAATTTCAGTTATTTGCATCCTTTTTTCAACACAAAATGCAAGCTCCACTGTAGAACAGGATCTTCAATAGAGACTTTTGAAAAAAGTACCTTGAAAAAAAAACTTTGCAAAATTTAAGAGGTGGCAAGTACATGGAGTTCAATTCCTTATACTTCATATCAGCAAGTAACTTTTAAGTTACTTGCTGATACATTTCAGTGCAGTCTTGTGTAGGAGAAAGGGGATTCCTTACAACTTTTTGCTATTTTCCTTCTTTTGTTTCCAAATGAGACTTCCTTTTAAAGTATGTAAACTAACCCTAGCAAAGTGGTTGACTGGGTGCCATATTCCTTTGACTTCTGAGACTAGGGCCCTTTCATCTAGACCAGTGGCTACACCTCTCTTCTTTTTTGAAATGCAGAAATGCATCCTTAGATGGCATTTATACAGCAGCTACTTGGTCTTCATTAAATACATTTGCTAAGACACTATAAGTTTGATGTGATATCTAGGTTCAGGTCTTCCTTTGAGGCCAAAGAGGTATGTTACCATGATTAAGAAGAAGGTTTAGCTTGGGACTCCATCCTGCAGTTAACAATGATGGACCTCATCATACCCGATATGAATGTTATGTACTTAACTATAACAGTAGCTCTAGCTGAGCAGGTCCATCCTCATTGACATACATGCCAACCCGGGTCTATATTAGGTGAGTGAATGCTTAGCTTGTCAAATACCTAAATGTCGGCAGCTAAAGAGAAAAGAGTAAAACCGCAAATGGCCACTTCCGCAAATTTTTTCTCAGGGAAAAAATTTGCTTAGTCATTATCATGGAGTTTGCCCTTTCTTCAATGTGGAGCGATCTTGGAGTTGGTATATTTAGTTGGGGGTTGTGGGGGGCACAGCCCCCCACATGGGTGTGTGTGTGAGGGGGTGAAGCCTCCCAGTTCATTTATGTTTTTTTTTGTTGGGCAACTGTATTGTTTCCCTGAGTGGAAACTGCCATTCATTGTTTTGTGTGTGCAAATATTAGTGATTGACGTTTAGTTATTCGCTTAACTAAACATTCAATCATCTCATATAGATGCTACATATCAGACTCATCAGGCTAACGGGGTGATAATTCCCAATGTCTGTAGTCGCTCACCCTTTATGGAGAGGGATGACTATAGCAGTGCAACATTCAGTAAGGACAAAGCCTGAGGTGAGGCTGTGATTGAACAGGGCACATAGATGTGGTGCCAGTTCACTTTGTAGTTCATGTAGAACACATCTAGGGATATTGCCAGGACCCGTGGAAGCTGTATTCTTGGCCTTGGACAATGCAGCTTTAACCTGTGCTGCAGTAATGCTGGGTGCCTGGCATTCCTCCGGTGATGTGATTGGTCCTTTGGGGGGGTAAAGTTGGCACTGAATCTGTTGGCCAGTATGTTGGCAATATCTGTTGGATCAGTATAGGAGGTACCATTGTACTGTAACTCAGAGAAAACCTGGGTATTGCATGAAGATTCTTGATATAACTATAGAAGGCTTTGTGGTTGTTTTTAGTGTCTGCCGCAATTCTGCCTTCATAGCTGGCTTTAGAGGTTTTGATGAGGGATGTCAACTTTTTGTTGAGGCTAAAAG
>NW_025049690.1:0-14115 GCF_019279795.1 Protopterus annectens
GTTTTATGCAATACATAGAATGACAATGTAGGGACCAGCAGACCAAAAACTACATGGCCACCGTGTAGTGGTTGCTAAGGGGTGAAGCTGAGTCTAAGACATGTAACTAAGCATTAGTAGGCAATCTGATGTAAATGAGGGTTAGGATACTGAATATCACAGTCACATAGCAAATGAGCACAGTCTGAGTAGTGTAAGAGATACATAAGGGGGAGGAATAGAGTAGGAGATAGGTGACATCACAGGGGGGAATGGTAGAAAGAAATGCAGTTCATTGGAGGTCAGTGTTACATGACAGATGACAGACACAGATCATGGAAAGAGGAGTGCAACAAGATAAGCATGGGAAAGTCAAGAAATGGAAGCTGTTCACTGTTATTTCACCAAGTTTCTTGCTGGGTGCATGCGCGAATGGCACCATGAACCCGAGTAGGGCAGTGTGCATGCATGTAAGGCAGACTGAGCATGGGGGAGCGTGTTGGTAGATTTGTAACACTTTTTGGGCTGGTGTGACGCTTTTTAAACCCCGAATAGGCAGATCCTAAACCCTGTGTAAGCATGTGTCCCTGTAAGCCACTGTGAGCGTGTTTCTGCTGGTATGCCCCTGCTCCCCTGAGGAAACAGAAAGGAAAAAGGAAGCAACAGAATTAGTAGGAAGCTAGCAGAGAATACTGCTGGAGCTAGCAGGTGAAAACAATTAGAAGCAGGCAATTACACAGGCAGAATAGTAGCCCAGCCCAGCACTTAAAACTCGGCAAACAGCGGTGCAGGATGTTTCTCTCAAGAGACACTGCGAGACAGGAGTAAGCTATTAGAAGTGAAAACTGTAAAAGCTGAACTCAGAGCAGAAATGTTAGGGGCTGCCATAGCTGTCATAATGAGACATAGGCGACTTGCTGAGGATGGTGACAATGCAGATGGTGCCAGACAACCCACAGTGAGGAGACGGAAGAGTGTACAGGCCCAGGGTCACCTACCAGGGTTACATGAGCTGGAGATAGTAGGCTATAGAGTGGACAGAGAGCTCCTGCAGCAAATAGTCGAGCTGTGCAGGCCACGCCTCACACACAGAACTAACAGAGGGGGAAACCCCTCCCAGTGGAAACCAAGGTATGTGTTAGCCTAAGAATACTAGCAACAGGTACCTTCCAGAGACCAACTGGTGATATGATGGGGATATCACAGGCATCAGCCTCCAGGGTACTGCACCAATTCCTGGATGCCATGTCAGCACACGTCGGTGATCATGTATATTTCCCCAATGCCCGTGAGGTATTGGCCAGCAATATCTCTTCCAGAAAATACCGGAATACCCTGAGGTAGTGGGTGCAATAGACTGCACGCATCAAAGCACCAGCCGGTGAGCAGGGTAGGGCCTACATTAACTGCAAGGGCTTCCCTCCATCAACTGCCAGGGTGTGTGATGCCCAGGGCATAATAATGAATGTGTGTGCTGGCTGCCCTGGGAGCTACCATGATTCCCACATCTGGCATTTGAAGCTGTACCAGACATTTGCCAATGGGGACATCCCACACGGACACCTAGTGGGGATGCAGGTTATGCACTGGAGCCATGGCTGATGACACCCATCAGAAATGCACACACACCTGAACAGGAACCCATAATGAGGACACGCACAAACACGTAATGTAATAGAGGTGTGTTTGGGCTGCTCAAGTCACGGTTACGGTGTCTGGACACATCTGGTGGAGCCTTGCAGTACACACCAACTACATGTACCCAAATTGTCATGGTATGTGCTATGCTACATAATATGATCTTGCGAAAACAGCTGCAGCAGGACCAGCATAGGGCGGGCCAAACAGCCCCACCATTGCCAAGGCCATCACAGGCAGAGCGTGACTCGGAGGAGGAACAACCTGAGCCTGCCCCAGTAGGCAGAAGGGGGCGTGCCCAGTATGCCCTGGCCTTGGCAAAGAAACAACGCAAAGCACATACACTGGCTCAGTAGGAACCCTGGGAATGATACCCCTCTCTGACTCACTCAAATAATAACAGGGATGCCTAAAATGACATGACCTGCTCACAAACATGTACAGGAGTGTAATATGCATCCGACAGAGGCAGCCCTGCAGCACCACCTGAGGCATGAATGCCATGTGCTAAGTAATGTAACACCATGTACTATATGCACAGGGACCCTGACTAACATCCACCCTCACCAAGCATGATGCCACAAAATGACGATGGGATGAAAAATAATTGGCTGAAGTAATGCAGTTAGTCAAAGGGACCAATGTGTTTCAGCCTGGGAAGACATGCTGAGCATGACATGATGCACCACCTGCTAGGGGGGGCGCACCTATCAGTCCAGGCCCTGGATACTGGCAAAGGCTGTCAGTACCCACAGCTGCCCTGAATAGGTAAGTCTCAAAACACAAACCCACCTTCATAGGTACCACAAGGGATAGGAACCTAGATGTAATGCTACCCAATGCCAGAAGTCTAAACAGCAAGATGTGCAGTGTAAAGCACACAGTATGGAGAAATATCTGTCCCGTAAAGAAAAATGGGTCAAGGCTCACATCAGCACCCTAACACTACCAGGTTACACCTCATGCTGTGCTGTACAGCCTCAAAACATGGAACAAGGTACAAAGGAGGGTGACTAGCAATAATTGTCAAGCATAACCACACCCATGTTGATACCACAACAAGAAGCAGCATGGATTAGCCATGGTCAAGTACCAGTGGCTAAAACTGCCTCCCAGTATATAGCCTGCTGCAGACTACTGTCCTAACACCAGGAACTGCACCTGGCCTATGTTGGAATACATGAATATATCAAGCCCCCCAAACCACATTATATTGGTTGACTGAAAATACCCAGACATACACTGGGAGCATTATACTAGCACCAACACAGTAGGAGAAAAGTTCCCAGAATCCATAAACCAAAATGCCCAGGAACAACGTACCACTCCCACAAGAGGGGTAAGCATACTGGATGTGATAATCAGCAACATGGGTACTGGATGGCAAGATGAGAAGTGTATCCCTCACTGGTAAGACCAGACCATAGAGTAATCACGCGGGATATACACACCTGACCACGTCCCTGGCCAGAAAACCACAGTGAAAAACATGTGTAAAGCAAAAGTTGCACTCCTCCAAACTGATGTGGAATCCACTAAAGGCCCTGTGCAGGTGCAGAATATGGGACACACCACAAAACCCTGTTATACAGGCATTCCATGAACACAGCCAGGAATGCTTGGATTATGCAATCAAATAACAACAAGACACAATGCATACCAGGCATCTGGCATGCTGGACTCCAGCCATTACCAAACCATGCAAGAGAATCAGGAAGCTACTTCATGATAGAGCAAACATAAAAAGGGAAGTAATCACTGCTCAGTAGTATGGCAATAAAATATGTCCACACATACAATCCACTAAGGCCAGCCACAACAAGTAGAATCTGTGAATCCTGCGGCAATGTTACACCTGCCCCAAGTACACAGAAAACCCCAACTCCCCAATAAATACAAATATATGTGAGAGATGCAACCATTTACCCAAAACCCTGGAGGCTGAGCCCCCCCAACTCAGTACTGGCAAAACTAGTCAGGAGGAGAAGGCAACGACATACACCACAAACCCAGTCCCACATAGAGCTATCACAACTGTAAACCAAACACATAAACACAGAAAAAATTCCCGAGGCCTAATTACAAAACACCACACCAACAGAGGCCTCCAAAGCAGCCCCAAAGAAACCCACAACCTCCAAACAAAAATGCAACACATAGTACACAAAGCTGGTGTGCCAAACATTCACAGGCCAGAAGGAGAAACAACATGCCTGATACAGTTGTAATAGGTGTCTGTATGGGCAAACACACTGCTGCCCCACTCACCAGACTGAAAAGGGAAAAGGGAAGAGTAGGCTGCCTGTAGGCGGCCACAATATGCCACATAACACAAGTCCCCCCAAAGCAAGCAGAAATATGATGCACTCATTGTCCATGCTGGTGTGAATGACCTGAGATGTACCTCCCTGGACTACATGAAAAGAGACATGGATGAGCTCTCTGAGTATGTACCCAGGCGGTATGACACGGGCCCTTGCAGCATCCAACCCTCACCAAGAATGATGCCACAGTACAAACACAGAATGATCAGCTTTAACGGGTGGCACAATTACAGCTGTCAGTCCAAAGGATCTAATGTCTGTCTGCTTGAGATGTCATGCATGACAAGCCATGCTGCTGTTCAGGGATGGCTTGCACCTGTTACCCTGGGCATCTGGATACTGGATAAGGCCTTTGCCACCTCCATAGACCCTTTGTAGGCAAGGCTAAAAAGACTAACCCACCACCCTAGAAAACATAAGTGGTAAGAAACATAAGGGTAATGCTGACCAATGCCAGATGTGTAAACTGCAATATGGCTCCTGAGGCACTTCCCAGTATGGAGAACATCGATGTCTGTGCAGTGACAGAACCTGCTGCAAGCCTACTGACACACCCAGCACTACCAGGTTATACCTCATATCATGGTTATGGCCCCAACACCTGGACCAAAACATCAAAGGGGGGGTATCCATATGCAGAAAACCCCATACCGGTAACTGACAATGCAAAGCAGCGGAGACCACCCATGTGCACCTAACTGTAGTCAAAACTGCTGTACAGTCTGTAGCATGTACAGACCCACTCTCACACACAGGAACCCACCCAGACATCCTGAAGACACTGGACAGTATGAATGTCCCACCAAATACCAAACAAGGTACTCACAAATTACCACATAGGTGGTAAACCATTATGTATGCAAGGAGTAATCAGGGACCTAGGGACACAAGTCGACAGTAACCTGTCATGTGACACTCACAATGCCAATGTGGCTAGGAAGGCTGTCTATATTGGACCCCATCATGAAAGGATTCACATCTACATCAACAGAGGTCACTGTGGCCCTGTACTGTTCTCTTATCAGACCCATAATCTAGTACAATGACTCTTATGGGATGTACCTTACCTGACACCTGCAGCGTTAGAAGACCTCAAAGGTACCTCACCAAGAGGATAAAGGGTGTCAAATATATGTCATATGCTGCCTGGCTGTAGACACCCCAGCTGAATGCAGTCACAGACTGCCTACACAGAGGCATTGTATGTCTGTTGTACAAGGCCATGTCCAACACAGGAGTAATGGACATGCTCCACCCCAGAAAATCAAAGCCATTGGAGCTGTGAGAGTGACAGATGTCAACCTCAACACATAATGAAATAGGATGTGCTGGAGGAACAGATACATAACCCAGAGGCTCCCCACACCCTGGAACAGGATCCCACTCCATGTTAGGCAGAGCCCCTCACTGACACCCCTCAACAGGAATATTGCCAAGTGGATGGATGATCATAGATGTACACTGGGGGTCTTCACTGTGTCATGGCCAGACAGAGGCACAGTAATGAAAATCATAAATGGCCATAATATTCACATAGCAAGGGGTGGCGAAAGACACACACACTCTGGCTTACTAATGCCCTAGGGTGGATAGCCTAGTATGAACCTATGAACTTATGAAGATACAAATTGTTCAGGACACTAAGGATAATCACAAGGCTTACCCAATTGATGGTAGGAACCATGTTGGGAATTCACAGATATGTTTTCACAGATATTACAAACAACATACCAAACACACAAAATATTGCCAACATACAACCTGACAGGTGCAGTGCAAACCCCCAGAATGCAAAATATCTATCCCAGCAGACTGCGGGGACATTGCAGATGCTGAGGTAACAGCCATCATCTACAAAGCAAAACACACAGCAGAAAAGGTATGAGATGGTGTCCTGGGCTGAGGCCAACATGGACTCCAAGAAGAAGGGGCCAAATCACACTACTGCTCAATGTCAGCCTTACCACAGGATATGTACCCAAAGAGCAGTGTACAACAACAGTGGTCCTTCACAAGAAAGGTGTTGCCTGAATGGATACTGCAAACTACCACCCCAGAATCCTGACAAGCTTGGTCTGCACAGCTATGGAAAGGATCAGCATGTACCGCAGACATAAAGCTTTTGGGGACCTACTGACCCCGGACCCTCCCCAGTGTGGCTGTAAGTGCAGATCCTCCCCAAAAATGTTTGACCCATTTGAAACAGTCATTAAGGTCATTGATGAGGGCAATGTGGTCCACACAGTAGCTGGACCTTGCAAATGCTTCCAGACAATACCCTATGTTCAGTATGGATATGTTCACCAGCTTAAATAAAAACCCCCTATGTCAGTAGGGGGGTTGCAAACCAGACCAAGGACAGAACTGACATGGTCAGACATCCCATCCATGTCAGACTACAAACCAGATATAAGTGGCATCCCACAAGGCTTGGTCCTGGGACCCCCCCCGTCCCGTATATATGTCCCATAGGTACAGGCCAACATGGAAGGACTGTGACTGAACATGATGCAGAGGATACAAACTCCCCAAATATCTGCCCCCCAGCTGACACAAGAAACCCACAAAGGGCCACATAGAAACAGACAACTGGTGCCATAGCCATGTCAGCAAGCTAATTGCAGAAAGTGTATAGCAACACCTGGATATACAGTAAGTGCCCACAAATTAACACACAGGTGTTAACCCATTATGTCCCTAACATGTAATGAGAGACCTGGGGACACAAGGTGATAGATATCCTGCATTGGACAAACATGTGGCTGTAGTGTTACAGAAACATACCATATACCAACCTAATCATGAAGGTTGTCAGATCTAGATAAGGTGAGGTCACTGTGGCTCTGCAGTCATCCTTCATCAGCGTCACAGTTGACTACAATAGCCCCTGTGGGATGTACCTCAGCAGACACCTCCATCAACTGTAAAGTCACAACAGTCACCAGGAGTAGCAAAGAGCATGAACAGATGCCATGTGTTGCCTGATTAAACAAACTGCAGCTCCACACACTGCCATACTGCCCACCCAGAGGCAAGCTGTGCCTGATGTATGAAGCCATGTCCAAGCTGGAATCAATGAACATGCTGCACCTTGTACAATCTGAATGGCAGTGAGCTATGCACATGAGAGACCTGAACCCCAGCACTGACATACATAGGACAAGCTGTACTGAATGATCCATAACACAGAAGCCCCCCCACTCTTGAGTAAACTCTCAGTACAGGTTAGCCAGAGAGTCCCCTATCGACCCCCCTCAAGAGGAACCCTGATGAGTGGATGGGAGAGGTAGGTTTACCCTGGGTATCACTGTTATGTCAGGTAGGGGGGCACAGTATACTAACCATGACATATGTCATGGCAAACTCCAGTTACAATGTGTGTGAAGGACAAACACACTTTTGACTAGCATCAGAAATGGCCTAGGGCTTTGCTAGTGTTTGCCAATGTCCACCTATGTTGTGGAATACACTACCAATGTTGGACAAGCCTGGTGTAGGTAGTCCATATCTGAACATAATGCAACATGGTCATATGTGCACAACGGGTTTTTTTCTCACTATGAAGATGTCAAGCAGTGATAGGACTAAAGGGATACTGTCCACCACAGTGAAAGTACTGAACCAGTACACTATTACAAGTGTTAGGTCATAGGGGTTTGAAACTTTTCAAAGTATCCCATGCAAAGGCACAGTATAATCCCTGTTTTTAACCCAAAAAGGTTGGCCAGTGCACAACATGACACCCAAAAAACCAAAATTGAGATATTGGAAGTTCACTCCCCCACTTTGATAAATGAGGCATATGTCAGACAACATGCCATGGAAAGGCTGAACTGGGCATGCTCACACACTTAGGCCAAATTTCCCTTTAGCAGTTGGCCACACATATCTGGTTTTTTATGTGTCATTCCAGGAACCAACCACAAAACAGCAATCTGCCCAGTGCACACAGTAAATGACTACAGAGACATAAGTGATATAGTGGATCCCCCCAAACAAACATCTCCCACAGATACACAAGTTGTTCATAGGAACAGGGAATGCTATGGCAATAAAGACAGCAACAAATATTGTGCATCTGACAATTAAACATATGGGTGTAGAGGTCAATACTATGCTGTTTGCCCTAGGGAATGGACCAGTGTGCTTGGCATCTGCATCCCCCGTACAGTAGGCTACTGTGCCACTGTAAAGTAGGTCACATAAGGCAACTGTGAGGCTAGTGTGTGGCTCTGTCAAGCAGGGGGACAGTGGAGATCCCAGGGTTTGAATGTGCTAAGCCCCATCCATGTTGTTGGTGGTGCTGGAAAGGGTTGCTGAGGACCTCTAACAGTAAGTGGGGATCAATAACAGACTGAGGGAGCCCTATCTGCATTGTCTGGACAATTCCACTGTCAACACTGTGTTGTGATGATTATTTGGGGTTGAAGTGTCATGCGGGACTGTTCACAGATGTCCTCCCTCTGTGGGCTACAGCTCTGCAATGTATTAGCTCACTCTGTCTGTTGGACGCTCATATATGGCTGGTGTACACCTGACAGGTGTCCCGTTGTGGAGCAGTCATGGGTTTTGTGGGATAGCATGATCAATGCAAAACACATGCTCATAGAATGCAATTGTCAAGGATTATGCAGAGTGGCCAGTACAGTCCCCCGCATGGGTCCTTTGAAGTCGTCCACCCCAGTCTTCACAAGTGTAGAGTCTGCTTGTGCTAAATACAGTTTGTTTGCAGTGACAACCTTGCCTGGGGGGGGGGATGGGATATGGATGTCCAGGAAAAGGGGGGTATGGTCAGATATCAACAATGGTGGTCTACCTCTGGTGTGGAACAGTGAGTACCCATGTTGCAGATGGACAGGTGCAATATGTATTCCCCCATGTGGCTGTGGTGAGTGGTTCTGCCATAGCACATGGACCCACAAATTGTAGTGGCTGTAGGGTAAAGTTGTAGAGGCCTGAGTAGTTCCCACACACAATATGCCTGTACCTGATGTTAACAACTGGAATGGTGTATGTGAACACCTGCATATCCGGCACTGTTCCCAGGAAGCAAAGGGGTGTCCTGGATGTGGGGGGGTGTTCTGGATTTTTGGGTTTTGTGTTACAGGTCCTGTGGTCCAAGCATGGTATAGAACATAACCTGCCAGTGCAATGTGCATATCTGACCCTGAAGTAGGTGGCTGCAAATGCATATATATGCTATCCCCCACCTGACAGGTAGTACTAGATGTACATACCTCTGTAGAAATAAAGATGTCAGCACCCTATAAATACTGCAGGTGCAGAACAGATGCCCGGTAATTTGGATAGCGCTCTGCTAATGTCTCCCTCAAGTGTCATAAATAGTTAGGTAGGGTTTGAACCTGCAAATGCTCAGGGGTGTGTGTGTGTGTGTGTGGCGGGTTGTGTGTGGTCTGTGAGGAATGTCCCTTTTTGGGAACTGGGAAAACACCCACAGGATGCACATTCCCTTTCTAACACTGATGATGTCAGCACCCTATAAGTACAGCAGGAGAAGGCCTCCCAGTAATGGAATAGGGTCTGCTAATGCATCTGTCACAGTGTCATAACATAGTTAGGTAGGGGTTTGAATCCTGCAATGCCCCGGGGTGTGGAGGGTTAGGGGTGTGCAAGTCTGTGTGAAATGTCCCTTTGGCAACTGGGAAAAAACCCACAGGATGCACATTCCCTTTCTAAACACTGATGATGTCAGCACCCTATAAGTACAGCAGGGAAGGAAACCTCCCAGTAATGCGAATAGGGTTTTGCTAATGCTTCTCTCAAGTGTCATAACATAGTTAGGTAGGGGGTTTTAATCCCAAATGGGAAGTGTGTGTGTGAGGGGGGTTTTTGTGTAAATTTGAAAAATGTCCCCTTTTTGGGAACTGGAGAACACACTACAGGATGCACATTCCCTTTTAAACACTGATGATGTCAGCACCCTATAAGTACAGCGGAGAAGAAACCCCCCAGTAATCAAAAAGCCTCTGCTAATGCATTTTCTCAAAAGTCATAACATAGTTAGGGAGGGGTTTGAAACCTGCAAATGGCAAGTGTGTGTGTTTGGATGAGGGGTTTGGGGTGAATTTCTGTATGAAAATGTCTTTTGGCAATGGAGAACACACTACAGATGCACACCCTTTCCAAACACTGATGATGTCAGCACCCTATAAGTACAGCAGAGAAGCTTTCCAGTAATCGAATAGGGGCTAATGTGTCTCTCTCAGTGTCATACATAGTTAGGTAGGGGTTGAATCCTGCAATGTGTGTGTGTGTGTGTGTGTGTGTGGGGTAGTATGTGTGTTTCAATGTGAAGAACAGATCCTTTTGGCAAAAAAATACAAAACACCCGATGCTGCATATTCCCAGTAAACACAGGGGTGTCCCACCTATCAGTACAGCCAAACAGGGGTCTCCCAGTAATGCCTAGTGGGTCTGCTACTGGGTCTATTACCACTGTCAGGCACAGATATATGTTTTGAAACCCCGCCCCGTGTGGTTGTGTCACACAATATGACCATATGTGGTTGTTGTTTAAAAAATGCATGTCATTGCCTAAACCAAAGCAATGCACAGATGATGTATGTGTGTGACACATACAAATATTGACCTTCAGTAGTTACCATGTCTGACCCCTCAGGTGAATAAATGGTATTGCAATGCATAACAATATGTTTTGTCTTACTGTGCAGGGGCGTGGTATGTGTCTATACAGTGTGGGTTGTATATGGTATAATACCTACAGCAGGGGGTGCACATTTGGGCTGGCCCAAAAGTCTACATGTAGTCGATGAACAGGTGCTGCATGTTCCCACCTGTTGTGGGACTGGTAACATGTTGTTCCACTGCAATTCAGTGACCATGCTGGGGAAACCCTTTTAGCTAGTGTGTTGTAGCTGAAAGCTCCCCCAATGTTTGGCTGGATGCAGTCCAGCCATATAAAACATTTTTTGAGACTGTCATATTGCCAGTGTTGTTGGGAGGATAGGTGGGTTTCCTGTGTATGGGAGGGTTGTGTGTGCCAGGCTATGAACCAAAGGGAGCCAAACCCTGTTAGTGTTCATGGTGGCCCGATGTTTGGGTAAACCTGGAGTGATTTTGGGTGCCTTGAGATACCACCCCCCAAATTTTGGGTTACATGTGAGGGGGCAGGCATGGTTGGGTTAACCTGGGTGTGGGTTGCACCTGTGAGCCATGAAATTAATCGGTCTGCACAGATATTGGTTCAAGGGGTGAACATGCCAGTGCATGCACTTCTGACATGTGGTTTGTGTAACACGTTAGGCCTATCCTTGTGAAGAGGTGGCATGTAACCTGCCTCACAAAAGGACTATGGTGAAAAGGGGTTGCCAAATAAGGCCCATGGGTGCATGTGAAGTCCCTTCTTTGGTTCCCTACATGTAAACGGAAGCCAGGATCCCTATGAAAGCATTGGGTGAGCAGTGTCATGCCCCTTCCTACATTTGTGGTGAAACCTGGGGAGGGTATATGGCAAACCCGACAGGGCCTTGGCCCCGGCCCATGCGGGGATCCTTCTTGTTCCCTTCTGTAGTCCCAAAGGATGTTGGCATTGTGGCATGGTCTGACTAGCATTGTGTCCAGCCCCTGATGATGTAGCAGTGTTTTGGGGGCCATATGCCCCCAGGTTCATGTGCCTTCCCCCGTCACCCGTTGGCGGGCATGCACCAAGAGGTACCCGCAATCTGTCAGGTGGTTGTGTACCCCACACTGTGAGTTTGGCCCCGGGGTTGTGTTGTGGATGTGCTCGTTCCGAATGGGGATGCCTTGCCCGCTAGGGGTGTGATGCCAGGCAACACTGATTCCCCAATATGGTGTGTTGATTTTTTCAGTGGGCTATGTCCTGGTATTGTAGTCATGTGAATTGCCACCTGACAGGGACAGACGGGCGTTCGTCCCAATTTGGATTTGGCATACAATTGTTGCGTTCCTGGCCAGGGGTTGACTGCATCAGTGGAGTGTACAGCCCAGACCCCATAAACCCCAAACTGGACCTGAGGTATTCCAGGTTACCTTTGACATGCAATAGTAGGGATTCCATGGGGAACCAACACATAGGGCCAATGGGAACAACATACTGAAGGTGAGTATGTGTGTACTGCTACTGATTTCAAAGCATTGGCATATGACTGCCCCGTGGGTAAATGCCAGGTAAGTCATGTGCAATGTGTCACAGCGTACATGCAAACAGGACAGACAGTGACGTTCTGTCATGTGGAAACTTGACATATGTATAGTACGCTATGCAGATGTCACTAGGAGTCCACAGAAGCTCTGTAACTCTGCATCGCAGGTGGAAGCAGTGTTCCAGGGAACCCCAAGCAAACATGCATGCAAACAAAGCTACAGTAAGCAGGGCTGGAAGTAGTCCATTGTACAACAAAGGAGGGGTAACACTTACAGTAGGTAACAGTGCAAATATTATCAACATGTACCCAGGAATGCACAGCTCAGATGTCCATGGTAGAACTGATGTCATAGTTGATTGTGATTTGTATTACATTGGTACTGCACAGATCAACATGCGCAAACATCCACATTGCATAGTCGTTGTGGGCAACATGCCACCATTACTGTACATGTCCATCATTGCGTATCACTACTTGCATTAGGTTCTCCCCTGTGCTACCTATGTATGTGGCTATCTGTTGACATCCTTACCACCGGTATGCAATAATGTGCAGCTGTTACACTATGGTACTTACTATGGGTGTATAGAACAATTCAGGACAGTCATACAGTTACTGCATCAGGCATGCTGGGATATACACACAGTCATATCAGCACACTGTACTGTTACCAACATGATACTAGTAATACACTTCTATGTAGTCACCCTGTGCATCAGCAACATGTTTACCTGTTCCTGCACTGATGTTGGAGATTGCAGGAGGTGGCACAGTTTCATCATATGCACAGGGTGTGAATTAGGTATGCCTGAGTCTGCCACTGATACCACCAATTGACATGTGTGTGTATGTGTGTTGGTGAGGGACAGCAGTACAGGGTGGGGCACTGTTGGTGCAGTGTGTGCGTGTATGTGGTAGCCCTAGGTGTTAACATTTCGCGTGTGTGTATGCATGCACACAGTTCCACCTCATGGCTGCCATATACTGGAGTTTGTGGACAGCCACAGACTGCACCTGGCAGGTCATACAGATCAGTGTCTGTGGGCGGACACGGTACCTGTGCCTGGCAGGGTGCTACGGACCGTATCCAGTACTAAGCCAGACTGGGTACTGTCATCAGAAGCAGTGTGTTGACTGGACACAGGTCCCTGTTGAGACTGTCCCGAGCCGTGCAGTGGTCTCCTGGGCGTTGATGACAGCACAGACCAGCATTGCTGGGGCTGCTGCTGGCACTATGGGGTCCGTGGGCCTGTTGTCATCCGTGCCGACTGCCAGCTGCTGCTGTTGCTGGCATACGGCAACGTCGACGCCGCAACCATCCACCATTGCCCTGGCTCATGGACATGTGGTTGTGAAACTGCTGTAATATGTCCCCACGTCTGTTTATGACATCGGTGAATTTACGGATAGCATCCCATGTCGCATACTGTCAGTCATGGCTGTGCTACATGCTCTCAGCTCCCTCAGACCCTGTCTGGTGTACCTTTCCATATGTGACTGTGCCAGCATGACAGCCCAAAACATAGCTGAGGTTGACAGACCGCTTTGAGCACGTCTGCCAGAGGCAGTATGCCAGGATGCTCCCGAGAACCCATGGGCAACTGTCTGTGTGGTACCATCCAGGACCCTGCCCATGGCTGCTGTGTGGGGGAAACATGTGCCACAGATACCACATTACCCTGGTCAATGGCCACTGTATCCTGTCCATCACCTAGGGACAATGGTGACATAGGATGTACTGGCAGGATGACTGTGCAATGATGGGGTTGACAGCTGTGTACTGTCAATTGGCTGACCCATGATGGACCCTGACACACCTGCCTGTGCCATTACACAGATATCATCATTATCAGTACCTGTGGCACCAGATTCAGGTTCGCTGCTGCAGGACACCAGAGCAGCACCAGAACCTGTGGGAGGAAGACAGGAAACACAGTTTACAATGTCTACACAATGTTGCCAGTGATGCACATGCACATGCACAGATGCGTGGACACATGCACCCTGCACACATGCCACACAGCAAT
>NW_025049691.1:0-14887 GCF_019279795.1 Protopterus annectens
ACCGATGCTTTTGCATCCTGTGCTTGACTGATAATTCGTCTTCATCTTCCCACTCCCACTGTCACGAATTTGAATTTCAGAGACATTTGGACTGCAGATGAAAGGTCCAAGTCAGAGAGTAGGTAATGTGTGTGTGTTAATGTGTGTAATACTGTGTGTGTGTGTGTGTGTGTGTGTGTGTAAACATATGTGTGTGTGTGTGTGTGTGTGTGTGTGTGTGTGTGTGTGTGTGTGTTTGTAAGGAATAGGTAGGGGTGTGTAGATATGTAAGAAAGTAGAGTAGGCAGGGGTGTTTATGCATGTATGTATGTAAGAAGTAGGTACGTAAAGGTAGGGTGTGTGTGTGTGTGTGTGTGTGTGTGTGTGTGTGTAAGAAGGAGCTTTGTATTAGTGAAGTACCTCAAAAGAATTTGTTGAAGTCACGCTTAAACCATGCCTCCCCCAAGATTTCTTGATGGAGCAGCTAAAGTATTGAATATTCATGCATGTGCCAGCATTACTGTCAATCTCTTTCTTGTGCGGTGCAATGGTCGTACATTGAAAACGGCCTTAACAGTAATTACAGTTAACTAAAATTCCTGTCAGGGGAAAGTAGAGACTTAGAGGTTGTTTTGTCGCATAACCAGTTCTTTCATGGATATTAAAATACCTTTTTCAACTACCTGCACTCACTTCCTTTACCATTTGCCTGTCATTATATCCTCGATATTTACAGAAGAGTCTATTTATTTGTTTGGTAAATTCATTATTTACTTTTCTTCCCTTTTTATTGCGGTTTGTGTCAAATGTAGACTATCCTTTCTGGAGAATTTCCAGAGGGTCCTACACTGTTAGGCACATGCTAACCGTCCCACTCCTACAGAAGAAAACATTTTTATTAAGCTACTTGGGGTATTAAGTCTCGCCCATCCAGAAATGTTAAATTAGGAATCCACTCTGTTAGGCACCTGTTATAGTGTAGTTACAAGTTACCACTTTTACTAAAAAGGCAGTATGGGATCTGCATCAAAGTCAGACTGGTGTGTATTGGAACGTTTTGCATAGCTATCACTGTTTAAGATCTGAGCCAACATTGTAATTTAAAAAGACATTATTTTTTAGTAAGATATAGTTTAGTCTTACTAAATCTTTCTGTTGCAAAACAACTGATGTATTATGTATGATAGTTGCGTCAAAATGTTAGATCTGCTTTTTATGATTACTGTGGGCTGTCTTTCAGATTGTTGGCTTGCAGGAAGCCACAGGGCAGGATTCACGAAGGCTTGCACGGAGTCTAAGAGTAGTGTAAGACTCCATGCAGCCTTCGCGATCCAGGAACAGCCCAAACACTGTGTAAGAGACAAGCTAAAACGTCTCTTAAATGGAGTGGGCATGGATAGGCTAATCACCTCACTTGCAGCCGAATAGCATGCAAATGAGGATGATTAGCGATCCAGGAAGCCCAGAACAGCCCGTGTAAGAGCCGTTTTAGCTGCAGAAATGTACTCAGTTGACAACTGAGTACGTTTCTGCAGAAATCGCAAGGGAGCCATGTCAGCTCCAAATAAAGGGTGCATATGTGTCAGGCAGCATGCCAATGGCCAAATATGTGGCCATTGGCAAGGTAACCTGATGCAAAAGTAAAAAAAATATATATATTTTTTTCGGCGACCGCTGATGTTTAAACCCAGCGCAGCCCCGCGCAAATGGGCTGCACTGTATAAAACATAAAAATGAAGGTTTTAAACCCACAAATGTGGGTTTTATGCAATACATGGAATGTCAATGCAGGCCCAGCAGACCAAAACCAACATGGCCACCGTGTAGTGGTTGCTAAGGGGGGAAGCTGAGTCTAAGAGATGTAACTAAGCATTAGTAGGCAATCTGATGCAAATGAGTGTTAGGATACTGAATTCCACTGTCACATAGCAAATGAGCACAGTCTGAGTAGTGTAAGAGTTACAGAAGGGAGGAACAGAGTAGGAGATAGGTGACATCACAGGGGGGAATGGTAGAAAGAAATGCAGTTCATTGGAGGTCAGAGTTACATGACAGATATCAGACAGATATCATGGAAAGAGGTGTGCCACTAGATAAGCATAAGAAAGTCAAGAAATGGAAGATGTACACTGTTGCCTACACCAAAGTTTCTTGCTGGGTGTGCATGCGCACGTGTGCGCACCATGAAGCACGAGTAAGACAGTGTGCACGCGTGTAAGGCAGACTGAGCATGTGGGAGCGTGTTTAGAGATGTTTAACACTGTTTGCGCGGGTGTGCTCGCGTTTTAACCCGAATAAGTAGATTCTGAACCATATAAGCATGTGTGCGCGCGTGTAAGCCACTGTGAGCATGTTTCTGCTGGTTTGCACACGGCTCCTCCCTGAGGAAACAGAGAGGAAAAAGGAAGCAACAGATCTAGTAGGAAGATAGCAGGGAATACTGCTGGAGCTAGCAGGTGAAAACAGTTAGAAGCAGGCAATTACACAGGCAGAATAGTAGCCCAGCCCAGCACTTAAAACTCTGCAAACAGCAGTGCAGGATGTTTCTCTCAAGAGACACTGCAAGTCAGGAGTAAGCTATTAGAAGTGAAAACTGTAAAAGCTGAACTCAGAGCAGAAATGTTAGGGGCTGCCATAGCTGTCATAATGAGACATAGGCGACTTGCTGAGGGTGGTGACAATGCAGATGGTGCCAGACAACCCACAGTGAGGAGACGGAGAAGAGTGTACAGGCCCAGGGTCACCTACCACGGGTTACATGAGCTGGAGATAGTAGAGCGCTATAGAGTGGTCAGCGACCCCCTGCAGCAAATAGTGGAGCTGTGCAGGCCACGCCTCACACACAGAACCAACAGAGGGGAACCCATCCCAGTGGAAACCAAGGTATGTGTTGGCCTAAGAATACTAGCAACAGGTACCTTCCAGAGACCACCTGGTGATATGATGGGGATATCACAGGCATCAGCCTCCAGGGTACTGCACCAGTTCCTGGATGCCATGTCAGCACATGTCGGTGATCATGTATATTTCCCCAATGCCCATGAGGTATTGGCCAGCAATATGCGTCTCTTCCAGCAAATAGCGGAATACCCTGAGGTAGTGGGTGCAATAGACTGCACGCAGATACGCATCAAAGCACCAGCCGGTGAGCGGGATAGGGCATACATCAACCGCAAGGGCTTCCCCTCCATCAACTGCCAGGTCATGTGTGATGCCCAGGGCATAATAATGAATGTGTGTGCTGGCTGTCCTGGGAGCTACCATGATTCCCACATCTGGCATTTGACGCAGCTGTACCAGCCATTTGCCAATGGGGACATCCCGCACGGACACCTAGTGGGGGATGCAGGTTATGCACTGGAGCCGTGGCTGATGACACCCATCAGAAACACACACACACCTGAACAGGAACGCCATAATGAGGCACATGCACAAACACGTAATGTAATAGAGCATGTGTTTGGGCTGCTGAAGTCACGGTTCCCGCGGTCTGGACACATCTGGTGGAGCCTTGCAGTACACACCAACTACATGTACCCAAATTGTCATGGTATGTGCTATGCTACATAATATGATCTTGCGAAAACAGCTGCAGCAGGACCAGCATAGGGCTGGGCCAAACAGCCCCCCACCATTGCCAAGGCCATCACAGGCAGAGCGTGACTCGGAGGAACAACCTGAGCCTGCCCCAGTAGGCAGAAGGAGGCGTGCCCAGTATGCCCTGGCCTTGGCAAAGAGGCAACGCATAGCAAATACACTGGCTCAGTAGGAACCCTGGGAATGATACCCCCTCTGACTCACTCAAATAATAACATGGATGCCTACAATGACATGACCTGCTCACAAACATGTACAGGGAAGTGTAATATGCGCATCCGACAGAGGCAGCCCTGCAGCACCACCTGAGGCATGAATTCCATGTGTTAAGTAATGTAACACCATGTACTATATGCACACCTGAGGACCCGGACTAACATCCTACCCTCACCAAGCATCATGCCACAATATGACAATGAGATGATCAAGTGCAATAATTGACTGAAGTATCGCAGTTAGTCAAAGGGGATCCAATGTGTGCCAGTCTGGGATGACATGCTGAGCATGACATGATGCTCCACCTGCTAGGACTGGCGTGCACCTATCAGTGCAGGCCGTATGGATACTGGCAAAGGCTGTTGTTACCCACAGTGTGCCCTGAATAGGTAAGGCTCAAAACACAAACCTATCTCCGTAGGTATCAGAAGGGATAAGGGTAAGATAAGGGATAAGTCAAACAGCAAGATGCATGCAGTCTAAACTCACCCAGTATGGAGAATGTTGATATCTGTGCTGTAACAGAAAACTGAGTCAAGGCTCACAACAGCACCCTAACACTACCAGGTTACACCTCATACCGTGCTGTACAGCCTCAAAACATGGAACAAGCTACAAAGGAGGGTGACTAGCAAGAATTGTCAGGATAACCACATCCCCATGTTGGTACCACAACAGAAACAGCATGGACTAGCCATGGTCAAGTAACAGTGGCTAAAACTGCCCCCCAGTTTATAGCCTGCTACAGACTACTGCCCCAACACCAGGAACTGCACCTGGCCTATGCTGGAATACATGAATATATCAAGTCCTCCAAACCACATTATATTGGGTGACTGAAAATACCCAGACATAGACTGGGAGCATTATACTAGCTCCAACAGTGTAGGACAAAAGTTCATAGAATCCATAAACCAAAAGGCCCAGGAACAACGTACCACTCCAACAAGAGGGGTAAGCATACTGGATGTGATAATCAGCAACATGGGTACTGGATGGCAAGACAAGAAGTGTGTTGCTCACTGGTAAAACCAGACCATAGAGTAATCACACTGGATATACAAATTCTGATCACAGTCCCAGGCCAGAAAACCACAGTTGAAAACATGTGTAAAGCAATATTTGCACTCCTCCAAACTGATGTGGAAGCCATTAACGGTCCTGTGCAGGTGCAAAATATGGGCCACACCTCAGAACCTGTAATACAGCCATTCCATGAACACTGCCAGGAATGCTTGGATTATGCAATCCTAAATTAAAACAAGACACAATGCCATACACGCAGGCATCTGGCATGGTGGACACCAGCCATAACCAAACCATGCAAGAGAATGAGGAAGCTACTACATGATAGAGCAAACATAAACAATGAAGTAATCACTGATCAGTAGTATGGCAATAAAATATGTCCACACATACAATCCACTAAGGCCAGCCACAACAAGTTGAATCTGTGAATCCTGAGGCAATGTTACACCTGCCCCAAGTACACAGACAACCCCAACTCCACCCAAGAAATACAAATATATGTGAGAGATGCAACCATCTATCCAAACTGGAGGCTGAGCTCCCTCAACTCAGTACTCCCAAAACTAGTCAGGAGGAGAAGGTAACCACACACACCACAAACACAGTCCCACATAGACCTATCACAACTGCAAACCAAACACATAAACACAGAAAAACATTCCCGGAGGCACAAATTACAAACACAGCACACCAACAGAGGCCTCTAAAGCAGACACCCAATCAAACAACCTCCAAACATAGCACATGCAACACATAGTACACAAAGCGGGTGTGCCAAACAGTCACAGGCCAGAAGGAGAAACAACATGCCTGATACAGTTGTAATAGGTGACTCCATAGTCAGACACACTGCTGTCCCGCACACCAGACTGAATAAGGAAAGGGTACAGTAAGCTGCCTGTAGGCTGCCACAATATACATAACAGAAGTATGCAGGTCACTCCAAAGCAAGTAGAAATATGATGCAGTCATAGTCCATGCTGGTGTGAATGACCTGAGATGTACCTCCCTAGACTACATGAAAAGAGACATAGATGAGCTCTCTGATTATGTAGTCCAGGCCGGTATGACACTCACCGTTTGCAGCATCCTACCCTTAGCAAGAATAATGCCACAGTACAAACACGGAATGATCAGTCATAGCAAGTGGCACACTTACTGGTGTCATTCAAGGGGATCAATGTCTGTCTGCTTGGGATGTCATGCTTGACAAGCCACGCAGCTGTTCTTGGGATGGCTTGCACCTGTTACCTAGGCGCCTGGATATTGGATAAGGCCTTTGCCACCTCCATAGAGCCTTTTGTAGGCATGGCTGAAAAGACTAACCCACCACCCTAGAAAACATAAGTGGAAAGAAACATAAGGGTAATGCTGACCAATGCCAGATGTGTAAACCCCAATATGCATGCTCCCAAGGCCATCCCCAGTATGGAGGACATCAATGTCTGTGCAGTGACAGAAACCTGCTGCAAGCCTCCTGACAGCACACCAGCACTACCAGGTTATACCACCTATCATGTGTCATGGCCCCAAAACCTGGAACAAAACATAAAAGGAGGGTAAGTATCCATATTCAGCACAGACACCCATACGTCCAGGTAACTGACAATGCACAAGGCATTGGAGTCCACCCATGTGCAACTAACTGTAGGCAAGACTGCTGTACAGTCTGTAGCATGCTACAGACCACACTCTCACACACAGGAACCCCAACCAGCCATCCTGAAGACACTGGACAGTATGAATGTCCCACCAAATACCAAACAAGGTACCACAAATTACCACATAGGTGGTAAACCATTATGTATGGAAGGAGTAATCGGGGACCTAGGGACACAAGTGGACAGTAACCTGTTATGTGACACCCACATTGCCAATGTGGCTAGGAAGACTGTCTACATTTGACACCATTAGCAGGAAAGGATTCACATCTACGTCAACAGAGGTCATTGTGCCCCTATACTGTTCTCTTATCACACCCATAATCTAGTACAATGCATCATATGGGATGTACCTTACCTGACACCTGCAGCAGTTAGAAAGACCTCAAAGGTACCTCACCAAGAGGATAAAGGGTCTCAAATATATGTCATATGCTGCCTGGCTGTTGACACCCCAGCTGAATGCAGTCACATACTGCCTACACAGAGGCATTGCATGCCTGTTGTAGAAGGCCATGCCCAACACACGAGTAATGGACATGCTCCACCCCAGAAAACTCAAAGCCATCGGAGCTGTGAGAGTGAGAGATGTCAACCTCAACAAATAATGAAATAGGATGTGCTGGTGGGACAGATACATAATCCAGAGGCTCCCCACACCCTGGAACAGAATCCCACTCCATGTTAGGCAGAGCCCCTCACTGACAATCTTCAACAGGAATCTTGCCAATTGGATGGATGATTGTAGAGTTACACTGGGGGTCTTCACTGTGTCATGTCCATACAGAGGCACAGCAAAGCAAATCATAAATGGCCATAATATTCACATAGCAAGGGGTGGCAAAAGCCACACACACTCTGGCTAGGCTAACAAATGCCCTAGGGTGGATAGCCTAGTATCAACCTATGAACCTATGAAGATACAAATTGTACAGGACACTAAGGATAATCCCAAGGCTTTCACAGCTGATGGTAGGAACCGTGTTGGGAATTCACAGATATGCTCTGAATCACACAAATATCACAAACACACACACATATTGCCAACATACATCCTGACAGGTGCAGTGCAAACCCCCCCACCCAGAATGCAGAATATCTATCCCAGCAGACTGCTGGCTCCCTGACTTTGCAGATGCTGAGGTAACAGCCAGCATCTACAAAGCAAAACACACAGCAGCAATGGTATGAGATGGTGTCCTGGGCTGAGTGCAACATGGACTCCAAGATGAATAGAATGCCAAATCACACTACTGCTCAATGTCAGCCTTACCACAGAATATGTACCCAAAGAGCAGTGTACAACAACAGTGGTCCTTCTCAACAAAGGGTGTTGCCTGAATGGATACTGAAATCTACTACCCCATAATCCTGAGAAGCTCGGTCTGCACAGCTATGGAAAGGATCAGCATGTACCACAGACATAAAGATATTGGGGACCTACTGACACCGGACCCTACCCAGTGTGGCTTTCTTAAGTGCAGATCCTGCCCCTAAACATGTTTGACTCAATTGAAACAGTCATTAAGGTCATTGATGAGGGCAATGTGGTCCACACAGCATAGCTGGACCTTGCAAAGGCTTCTATACAATACCCTACATGTTCATTATAGATAAGCTCACCAGCTTAAATATAAACCCTATGTCAGTAGAGGGGTTGCAAACCAGACCAAGGACAGAACAGACATGGTCAGACATGCTGCAGCCATGTCAGACTACAAACCAGATATAACTGGCATCCCACAAGGCTTGGTCCTGAGATCTCCCTCGTCTGGTATATATGTCCCATAGGTACAGGCAAACATGGAAGGACTGTGTCTGAACATGTTTGCAGAGGACTACAAACTGCTCACCATATATGATCCACCAGCTGACACAAGCATCCCACAAAAGGGCCACATAGAAACAGACAACTGGTGCCATAGCCATGTCAACAAGCTAATTGCAGAAAAGTGTATAGTCAACCCCCGTGGATATACAGTAAGTGCCCAGCAATTACCACATAGGTGTTAACCCATTATGTAGTTAACATGTAATGAGAGACCTGGGGACACAAGGTGATAGATATCCTGCATTGGACAAACATGTGCTGTAGTGTTTACAGAAACATACCATATACCCACCTAATCATGAAGGTTGTCAGATCTAGATAAGGGGAGATCATTGTGGCTCTGCAGTCATCCTTCATCAGCGGTACAATTGACTACAATAGCCCCTGTGGGATGTACCTCAGCAGACACCTCCATCAACCGTAAAGTCCCCAACAGTACCTCACCAGGAGTATCAAAGAGCTTGCACAGATGCCATGTGTTGCCTGTGTTGCTGGTATCAATAAACATGCTGCACCTTGTACAATCTGAATGTCAGTGAGCTATGCACATGAGAGACCTGAACCCCAGCACTGACTTACATAGGACAAGCTGTACTGCATGATCCATAACACAGAAGCCACCCCCACCCATGAGTGAACTCCCAGTACAGGCTACCCATAGAGTCACTTATCAATTTTCCTCAATAGGAATCTTGATGAGTGGATGGGAGATGGTAGCTTTATCCTGGGTATCACTGTCATGTCACAGGTAGACAGAGGCACAGTATACTAACCATGACATATGTCATGGCAAACTCCACTTACAATGTGTGTTGAAGGACAAATACACTCTCCAACTAGTATTAGACATGGACTAGGGCACATCGCTAGTGTTTGCAAATGTACACCTATGTTGTGGAATACACTACCAATGTTGGACAAGCCTGGTTTAAGTAGTTCATATCTGAACAGAATGCAACATGGTCAGATGTACACAACTGGCCCCTAACCAGGCTGTTGTGCTCACTATCGAAATGTAAAACAGTGATAGCACTAAAGCCCAGGATACTGTCCACCACAGTCAAAGTACTACCAGTACACTATACAGTACTACAGTGTTAGGTCAGTGTGAAAGGATGTTGACAACTGTATGCAAAGTATCCCATGCAAACACTGCAGGCACAGTATAATCCTGTTGTGTTCACACACAAAGCAGTTGTACAGTAACTACACAACATGACACACAACACACAACCATAAACGGGTGATATTTTTTGAAGTTCACACTCCTCCACAAATGTGGTGGGCTGCAGAGTTCAACATATGGAATGCTCACACTGGGCATGCTCACACACTTTGATAAATGAGACATATGTCAGACAACATGCCATGAGAAGGCTGAACTGGGCATGCTCACACACTTAGGCCAAATCTCAGTTTAGCAGTTGGCCACACATATCTGATATTTGTACGTGTTATTCCAGGAACCAACCACATTACAGCAGTCTGCCCAGTGCACACAGTTAAATGACTACAGAGACATACGTGATATAGTGGATCCTTCCCATATGCAAACATCTTCCACAGATGCACAAGTTGTTCATACAAACAGGGAATGCTATGGCAATAAAGATGTGCAAACAGTCTATCAGCAACAAATAATGTGCATTTGAGAATTAAACATATGGGTGTAGAGGTCAACACTAGGCTGTTTGCCCTAGCGAATGACAGCTTAGCCAGAGTGTGCTTGGCGTCTCCCTCCCCACAGGATGCACATTCCCCTTTCTAAACACCGATGATGTCAGCACCCTATAAGTACAGCAGGAGAAAAGAAACCTTCCAGTAATGCAAATAGCGCGCTCTGCTAATGCGTCCATCTCAAGTGTCATAGCATAGTTAGGTAGGGGTTTGAATCCTGCAAATGGCAAGTGTGTGTTTTTGGCTGAGGGGGGTTAGTGTGTGTGAGGGAAATGTCCCTTTTGGCAACTAGGTGAACAGACTACAGGATGCACATTTCCCTTTCTAAACACTGATGATGTCAGCACCCTATAAGTACAGCAAGAGAAGGGAAACATCCCAGTAATGTGAATAGCACACTCTGCTAATGTGTCCGTCTCAAGTGTCATAACATAGTCAGATAGGGGTTTGAATCCTGCAAATGGCAAGTGTGTGTTTTTGGCTGAGGGGGGTTAGTGTGTGTGAGGGAAATGTCCCTTTTGGCAACTAGTTGCACAGACTACAGGATGCACATTTCCCTTTCTAAACACTGTTCAGCTGAAGGCCATGGCTCTGGCACAAGTTGTCTATTTCTATGATGCCCCTTTGGAAGATGCTTGTGTCGGCTGGAGAGTCGATTATGGTGGCCAGTTCGCAGTCATCTGCATATTTGGTCAGCCACAGTCCGTCCGTGTTGGCCTGTACCTCCAATAAATATATACCAAACAAGAGAGGTCCCAGGACTGAGCCTTGTGGGACACAACTCGTAACTGGTTTGGAGTCTAGCATGGCTCCAGCAATTCTAACCATGTGGGTTCTGTCCTTTAGCCACTGTGCAATCCATCTAGTGACATAGGGGCTTATATTTAAGCTGGTGAGCTTCTCTAGAATGACCCACACAAATGAAGCCAGCAGCTCTAGGTGTCAGCATAAAAATAATTTAATGCATAGATCTAGAGGGAAAAATCCCTCAGATAACAAATGTACAGACCGGTTTCGGCTCAACAGAGCCTTCCTCAGTGACACAAGTTTTTTATAAAAATCAACTCACAAAAGTTCCAAACACAATATATATATATAAATGAAAACCAATCACACTGCATGATCAGCCTATCAAAATTAGCAGATCACAATTGGTCATTAAGACCAGGTGGAAACATTGCCCCAAGTTTAATTATCCACTTCCTCTCTTTGGAAGTAAGCAATTCATGCCATTTTATTTTATCCTGACATTTACCCTTAATATGGTCAATAATACAAAACATAAAGTTAGCTGTGGTGTGTTTTAAACTATGTTTGAATAGTGCATTGTTACTGCGCTTATTCTTGATGTCACTAATGTGTTCACCAATTCTAAGACGGAATGCCCTAGAGGTCTGGCCCACATAAAACGCAGAACAGGTACAGGTCACTAAATATATAACCCACCCAGAACTGCAGTTTGCCCAAAAATTAATCCCAAAAATCTCCGGTGTATTCTGACTACTAAATTCTCCAATACGTGAAACCTTGTTACAAAATTTACAATGGCCACACGAAAAACATCCAACTACTGGGGCCCCTATGAGAGTAGATTGAGTGTGGACTTTGAAATCAGACAAAGACCTCTTATAATGACTCAAATGTGACCCAATAGTGCGTCCCCTTCTAAAAGAAAATGAGCATCTGTCCCCAAGAAAGTTGTTCAATCTGTTATCAGCCAAAAGAATATTCCAATGTCTATCAATAATTTTCATAAAGCCTCGAGTGTTGCGTCCATAAGAGGTAACCAGCCTAAGCGGTTGTCGTAACCTATCACGATTATGATCTTTATAACGCAATAAATCAGTTCTATGAAATTGAGAAGCCCACTTTTTGGCCATGTGTATAGTCCCAGACTGATATCCCCTATGCTTAAATCTGGCAACCAAATCATCACTGGTCTGGACATAGGACCCTTGACTGGAACAAATTCTTCTAGCTCGTAGGAATTGTGACTTGGGAATATTCCGGATGATATGTGGTGGGTGGAAGCTAGTGGCATGCAATAAGGAATTGTACTCTGGAAATTTCCTAAATAGGGTAGTAGATAAGGTATTATCCACATTCCTATGTATTTCAACATCCAAAAAAATTATATTGGACCTGTCAAAACTCATCTTGAATTCTATACCCCATATGTTGTTATTAAGATAATCAAGAAATTCCATAAGATACTGGTCATCAGCCCTCCACACCAACCAACAATCATCCAGATATCGACGCCACATATCCATTTCACACATGTAGATGTTATGACCGGCATCATAAATAATGATCTCCTCGATATATGCCATAAATAGATCTGCATAAATGGGTGCAAAAGATGCACCCATAGCAGTTCCTTTAATTTGCCAAAAGCACTTATTCTGATAATAGAAAATGTTGCTGGTTAGCACATATTCAGTGAGACAAACCAGAAAAGTGTTAAAACCTGGTTTGTATAGATCAGATCTCGCCAACCAATATTCTAGTGCTTGTAGGCCTGCCCAGTGTGGAATGTTGGTATAAAGGGACGTAATATCAAGGGTACATAATAGCCAATCTGGCTCCAATTGGATATCACCAATAATCTCCAAAAACTGTGTGGTATCTTGAATCCGAGCTCTGATTAACCCTAATAAGGGTTTCAAATAGAAGGTCAGATATTCCGATAAAGGTTCCGTCAAGGACCCATGTCCAGACACAATAGGTCGGCCAGGGGGATTGGTAACATTTTTATGTATTTTGGGAAGCATATAGAGAAATTGTTTTTGAGGGGACGACACCATCAATTGTTCCTTGGTAGCCTGTTGGATAATACCCTCATCTACTGCTGATGTCAAAAATTCATCAATCTTACGCTGTAAATTGGGTGTTGGATCCAAAGGCATAGCCATATAATGGTCTCTATTCCCCAACTGTCTCATAGCCTCATTATCATAAGAATCCTTGTTCTGAATCACCACCGCCCCACCTTTGTCGGACTGTGTGATCACCACATTTTTGTTTTTTGCTAACTCCTCCAGACTACACACTTCATCCCTGGACAGATTGTTATAAGACAGAGGAAAATCCTTATAGTGATAGTGTAAATCATATAACACATTCCTTTGAAAAACGCCCACCAATTGAGTCATAGGTGGATTAAAAGATGATTTCTTAAATTTAAACTCATGAGATTTATCACTATCACCATCAGCAAACAGCAGTTTTAAATTCAATAGTCTACAGAAGTTAACCACATCCAAGGCTAAAGACTGTTCAGGTACAAAAAAACCGGGGACAAAGTTTAGACCTTTATTTAATAATAAACCCTGTGTAGTAGTTAGCTCAATAGAAGAAATATTGTGAACATTAGAAGGGAACATTACTGTGCTGTCATCAGTTTCAATAGAGCATCCATGCTTTGCTTGGGCGTGTCTTTTCCTGTGTTTCCGCCCCCCTCGTCTGTAGGTGCGGCGGAAGGGTGTGACAAATTGTCACGTTTTGCATTTGGTAAGACATCAATCTGGTTCTCCTCAAATTCTCCTTCAGTGTTAGATGAATATTCATCACCTGAAGTAAAATTGGAAGATTCAGAAGTGTTCTTAAGAATTGATTTAGGTCTTTTTCTTTTAGGAGTGGAGAATCTCTTAACTCCCCTATCATACTCCCCAGGTACCCTAAACGAAACATTTTTGGAACTATCAAAAGGTTACCTTATTTCATAGTCCCCCACATCTCTAAAGAATTTTTTGATCTTTCTCTCTTTAAGTACTGAATTCATCTTGGAGAGGTCAGACGTGAGTTTTTTAATTTGTGTGGAAAAGGAGTCACAAGTTTCAAACTTGCTAGAATCAGCACATATTATTTCAAGATCTTTAACCCCTTTCTGCACCTTCCGTTCATAAAAAGCTGTTAATGCATCAACAAACTTGGAACTAGCCAACTGTTGGACCTGTCCCCAATCTTCCAATAGTTTATCATCAATATCAGAGACCAAAGGTTGCACCTTAACCCTAAGGCCCCGTGGAGTAATGTTTTTACGTTGGTATGCTTTAAATAAACGTAGGTGCCAAACATTTGTCCTAACCATTCGCATATTTTTACTAAGTAAACCAAAAAATACATCACATTCACTATTGGAAGCATTGGACGAGGGAACCTGTATGGAGCCCAACGGGCCTAAACCAAAAACTGATAAGTCATCCATATCGGATGATAGCCCCTGAATAAGGGGTGATAATGCCATAATTTTGAACCCAAAGGACTTGTTCACACTCAAAAAAACAATATATATATATATATATATATATATGTGAATATATATTCACTGTACTTGAGCACTATTATAATACAACCAACATACCAGCAACACAATAATTGGGAATATCAAACAATATTAACAGCAACACTTCATAGATATGGGGTTCAGACTTCTCTAGAATGCCCAAGTGGGGTATTGTTGTGAAGGCTTTTGCGAGGTCCAGGTAGGCTGTGTGAACCATCTTCCCCCTCGTCAATGGCCTTGGTGACCGTTTCAAAGAAATCAACCAGGTTAAACCTGGTAGTGCTGGTGTGCTCTCAGTAGCCCTGAACCAGGCATCTGTTACTGCACAGATATCGATGTTCTCCATGCCAAGGAGAGTTTTGGGTGCATGCATCTGGAGGTTTAGACTTCTGGCGTTGGGTAGCATTACTCTTAGTTTCTTATCCCTTGTGATACCTATGAAGGTGGGTTTGTCATTTGAGCCTTGCCTAGCATAGGCACTATGGGGGTAGCAAGAGCCTTTGCCAATATCTGAAAGCCCAGGGGTGACAGGTGCAGGCCGTCCCTAGCGAAGCAGGTAGTTTAACAGAAGATGAATATGTGAAGGTGTAGTGCCTGTGAATAGTTAAA
>NW_025049692.1:0-13999 GCF_019279795.1 Protopterus annectens
AAACAAGCTTTTTAAATCACAGAAACTCTAGAAAGGTGGCGATTTAGGTGGAATTAGCAGAAGATAGCAGGAAAATGCAGAAAAATGATACATAATCACACCAAAGTATTTCTTTTGTCTCCCTGCTGCTGTGGAACTCTGCAGGGCACCAGGCAGGAGTTTGCTGAGCTGTATACTAGTGCAAAAACCTCGCAAATGTGGGTTTTATAGCAGGGAAATGAAAGAGATAGAAATTAGCCCAAAATGGCCAATAAACTACTAATTTCTGGGCTGAAACCACTCCTCCAGGGACAGATAGGCTGCTCAAAGCTCCCTCTCTCACAGTGAACAGAGAAACTTCCTTCTATCCAAGTAAGGTATGGGCAAACACAGAAACTTGTAACACAGCCCTGAATTCAGCACTAACCTGAAAACTGGACTATACTAGCTTAGAAAGGTGGGAAAACAAGTATTTTTTTTCAGAAAATAAAGCAGATACAATCAAAAAAACACTTTAAATGCACAGAAATGGCTATCACACTTGAGTCTGTAGCCTACAACAGTTAAACAGGTAATTTAAACACAAAAATGACTTTGTTAAAGTGCAGGCAGTAAAATAAGTACAATATGTAGCTGAAACAAGCTTTTTAAATCACAGAAACTCTAGAAAATTGGCGTTTTAGGTGGAATTAGCAGAAGGCAGCAAGAAAATGCAGAAAAATGATACATAATCACTCCAAAGTCTCTTTTGTCTCCATGCTCCTGTAGAACTCTGCAGGGAACCAGGCAGGAGATTGCTGAGCTGTATACTAGCACAAAAACCTCGCAAATGTGGGTTTTATAGCAGGGAAATGAAAGAGATAGAAATTAGCCCAAAATGGCCAATAAACTACTAATTTCTGGGATGAAACCACTCCTCCAGGTACAGATAGGCTGCTCAAAGCTCCCTCTCTCACAGTGAACAGAGAAACTTCCTTCTATCCAAGTATGGTATGGGCAAACACAGAAACTTGTAACACAGCCCTGAATTCAGCACTAACCTGAAAACTGGACTATACTAGCTTAGAAAGGCAGGAAAACAATTTTTTTTTCTTTTTCAGAAAATAAAGCAGATACAATCACAAAACACTTTAACTGCACAGAAATGGCTATCACACTTGAGTGTGTAGCCTACAACAGTTAAACAGGTAATTTAAACACAAAAATGACTTTGTTAAAGTGCAGGCAGTAAAATAAGTACAATATGTAACTGAAACAAGCTTTTTAAATCAGAGAAACTCTAGAAAATGAGTGTTTTAGGCAGAATTAGCTAAATGCAGCAAGAAAATGCAGAAAAATGATACTTAGTCACTTACTCTCTCTGTGCTGTAAAACTCTGGGGCACACAGGCAGGGAGCTATATACTAGTGCAAAAACCTCGCAAATGTGGGTTTTATAGCAGGGAAATGAAAGAGATAGAAATTAGCCCAAAATGGCCAATAAACTACTAATTTCTGGGCTGAAACCACTCCTGCAGGGACAGATAGGCTGCTCAAAGCTCCCTCTCTCACAGTGAACAGAGAAACTTCCTTCTATCCAAGTAAGGTATGGGCAAACACAGAAACTTGTAACACAGCCCTGAATTCAGCACTAACCTGAAAACTGGACTATACTAGCTTAGAAAGGTGGGAAAACAAGTATTTTTGTTTTTTTCAGAAAATAAAGCAGATACAATCAAAAAATGCTTTAAATGCACAGAAATGGCTATCACACTTGAGTGTGTAGCCTACAACAGTTAAACAGGTAATTTAAACACAAAAACACTCTGTAAAAGTGCAGGCAGTAAAATAAGTACAATATGTAGCTGAAACAAGCTTTTTAAATCACAGAAACTCTAGAAAATTAGTGTTTTATGTGGAATTAGCAGAAGGCAGCAAGAAAATGCAGAAAAATTATACATAATCACTCCAAAGTCTCTCTTTTGTCTCTCTGCTGCTGTGGAACTCTGCAGGGCACCAGGCAGGAGTTTGCTGAGCTGTATACTAGTGCAAAAACCTTGCAAATGTGGGTTTTACAGCAGGGAAATCAAAGAGATAGAAATTAGCCCCATATGGCCAACAAACTACTAATTTGTGAGCTGAAACTAATCCTCCAGGGACAGATAGGCTGCTGAAAGCTACCTCTCTCACAGTGAACAGAGAAACTTCCTTCTATCTAAGTAAAGTATGGGCAAACACTATAACTTGTAACACAGCCCTGAATTCAGCACTAACCTGAAAACTGGACTATACTAGCTTAGAAAGGCGGGAAAACAAGTATTTTTTTTCCAGAAAATAAAGCAGATACAATCAAAAAAACACTTTAAATGCACAGAAATGGCTATCACACTTGAGTCTGTAGCCTACAACAGTTAAACAGGTAATTTAAACACAAAATGACTTTGTTAAAGTGCAGGCAGTAAAATAAGTACAATATGTAGCTGAAACAAGCTTTTTAAATCACAGAAACTCTAGAAAATTGGCGTTTTAGGTGGAATTAGCTAAAGGCAGCAAGAAAATGCAGAAAAATGATACATAATCACTCCAAAGTCTCTCTTTTGTCTCTCTGCTGCTGTAGAACTCTGCAGGGCACCAGGCAGGAGATTGCTGAGCTGTATACTAGTGCAAAAACCTCACAAATGTGGGTTTTATAGCAGGGAAATGAAAGAGATAGAAATTAGCCCAAAATGGCCAATAAACTACTAATTTCTGGGATGAAACCACTCCTCCAGGAACAGATAGGCTGCTAAAAGCTCCCACCTTCACAGTGAACAGAGAAACTTCCTTCTATCCAAGTATGGTATGGGCAAACACAGAAACTTGTAACACAGCTCTGAATTCAGCACTAACCTGAAAACTGGACTATACTAGCTTAGAAAGGTGGGAAAACAAGTATTTCTTTTTTTTTTTTTTTTTTTCAGAAAATAAAGCAGATACAATCAAAAAACACTTTAAATGCACAGAAATGGCTGTCACACTTGAGTGTGTAGCCTACAACAGTTAAACAGGTAATTTAAACACAAAAACAACTTTGTTAAAGTGCAGGCAGTAAAATAAGTACAATACGTAGCTGAAACAAGCTTTTTAAATCACAGAAACTTAAGAAAATCAGCAATTTTGGCAGAGTTAGCTAAAGGCAGCAAGAAAATGCAGAAAAATGATACTAGCGCAAAAACCTCGCAAATGTGGGTTTTATAGCAAGGAAATGAAAGAGATCGAAATTAGCCCCAAATGGCCAATAAACTACTAATTTCTGGGTTGAAACCACTCCTGCAGGGACAGATAGGCTGCTCAAAGCTTCTTCTCTCACAGTGAACAGAGAAACTTCCTTCTATCCAAGTAAGGTATGGGCAAACACAGAAACTTGTAACAACCCTGAATTCAGCACTAACCTGGAAATGGGACTATACTAGCTTAGAAAGGTGGGAAAACAAGTTTTTTGGGGTTTTTTTTTTTGCTTTTTATGAGAAAATAAAGCAGATACAACCACAAAACACTTTAAATGCACAGAAATGGCTATCACACTTGAGTGTGTAGCCTACAACAGTTAAACAGGTAATTTAAACACAAAAATGACTTTGTTAAAGTGCAGGCAGTAAAATAAGTACAATATGTAGCTGAAACAAGCTTTTTAAATCACAGAAACTCTAGAAAATTAGTGTTTTATGTGGAATTAGCAGAAGGCAGCAAGAAAATGCAGAAAAATTATACATAGTCACTCCAAAGTCTCTCTTTTGTCTCTTTGCTGCTGTGGAACTCTGCAGGGCACCAGTCAGGAGTTTGCTGAGCTGTATACTAGTGCAAAAACCTTGCAAATGTGGGTTTTACAGCAGGGAAATGAAATAGATAGAAATTAACCACAAATGGCCAGTAAACTACTAATTTCTGGGCTGAAACCACTCCTCCAGGGACATATAGGCTTCTCAAAGCTCCCTCTCTCACAGTGAACAGAGAAAATTCCCTCTATCCAAGTTAGGTATGGGTAAACACTATAACTTGTAACACAGCCCTGAATTCAGCAATAACCTGAAAACTGGATTATACTAGCTTAGAAAGGCAGGAAAACAAGCATTTTTTTTTCAGAAAATAAAGCAGATACAATAAAAAAAAAACTTGAAATGCAGAGAAATGGCTATCACACTTGAGTGTGTAGCCTACAACAGTTAAATGGTAACTTAAACACAAAAATGACTTTGCTAAAGTGCAGGCAGTAAAAGAAGTACAATATGCAGCTGAAACAAGCTTTTTAAATCATAGAAACTCTAAAAAATTGGAGTTTTAGGAGGAATTAGCTAAAGGCAGCAAGAAAATGCAGAAAAATGATATTTAATCACTCTCTTTTTTCTCTCTTTTGCTGTAAAACTCTGAAGTGCACTAGGCAGGAGCTTGCTGAGCTGTATACTATTGCAAAAACCTCACAAATGTGGGTTTTATAGTGGGGAAATGAAAGAGATAGAAATTAGCCCAAAATGGCCAATAAACTACTAATTTCTGGGTTGAAACCACTCCTGCAGGGACAGATAGGCTGCTCAAAGCTCCTTCTCTCACAGTGAACAGAGAAACTTCCTTCTATCCAAGTAAGGTATGGGCAAACACAGAAACTTGTAACACAGCCCTGAATTCAGCACTAACCTGGAAACTGGACTATACTAGCTTAGAAAGGTGGGAAAACAAGTATTTTTTTTGTTTTTTTTTATTTTTCAGAAAATAAAGCAGATACAATCAAAAAAACCCTTTAAATGCACAGAAATAGCTATCACACTTGAGTGTGTAGCCTACAACAGTTAAACAGGTAATTTAAACACAAAAATGACTTTGTAAAAGTGCAGGCAGTAAAATAAGTACAATATGTAGCTGAAACAAGCTTTTTAAATCACAGAAACTCTAGAAAATTGGTGTTTTATGTGGAATTAGCAGTAGGCCACAAGAAAATGCAGAAAAATGATACATAATCACTCCAAAGTCTATCTTTTGTCTCTCTGCTGCTGTGGAACTCTGCAGGGCACCAGGCAGGAGTTTGCTGAGCTGTATACTAGTGCAAAAACCTTGCAAATGTGGGTTTTACAGCAGGGAAATCAAGAGATAGAAATTAGCCCCATATGGCCAACAAACTACTAATTTCTAAGCTGAAAATACTCCTCCAGGGACAGATAGGCTGCTCAAAGCTCCCTCTCACAGTAAACAGAAAAACTTCCTTCTATCTAAGTAAGGTATGGGCAAACACTATAACTTGTAACACAGCCCTGAATTCAGCACTAACCTGAAAAGTGGACTATACTAGCTTAGAAAGGCGGGAAAACCAGTATCTTTTTTTTCCAGAAAATAAAGCAGATACAATCAAAAAAACACTTTAAATGCACAGAAATGGCTATCACACTTGAGTCTGTAGCCTACAACAGTTAAACAGTTGATTTTAACACAAAATTGACATTGTTAAAGTGCAGGCAGTAAAATAAGTACAATATGTAGATGAAACAAGCTTTATAAATCACAGAAACTGTAGAAAATTGGCGTTTTAGGTGGAATTAGCAGAAGGCAGCAAGAAAATGCAGAAAAATATACATAATCACTCCAAAGTCTCTCTTTTGTCTCCATGCTGCTGTAGAACTCTGCAGGGAACCAGGCAGGAGATTACTGAGCTGTATACTAGCGCAAAAACCTCGCAAATGCGGGTTTTATAGCAGGGAAATGAAAGAGATAGAAATTAGCCCAAAATGGCCAATAAACTACTAATTTCTGGGATGAAACCACTCCTCCAGGTACAGATAGGCTGCTAAAAGCTCCCATCCTCACAGTGAACAGAGAAACTTCCTTCTATCCAAGTATGGTATGGGCAAAAACAGAAAATTGTATCACAGCTCTGAATTCAGCACTGTCTTGAAAACTGGACTATACTTGCTTAGAAAGGCAGGAAACAATTTTTTTTCAGAAAATAAAGCAGATACAATCAAAAAAACACTTTACATGCACAGAAATTGCTGTCACACTTGAGTGTGTAGCCTACAACAGTTAAACAGGTAATTTAAACACAAAAACAACTTTGTTAGAGTGCAGGCATTAAAATAAGTACAATATGTAGCTGAAACAAGCTTTTTAAATCAGAGAAACTCAAGAAATTCAGCAATTTAGGCAGAGTTAGCTAAAGGCAGCAAGAAAATGCAGAAATATGATAGTAGCGCAAAAACCTCGCAAATGTGGGTTTTATAGCAGGGAAATGAAAGAGATAGAAATTAGCCCAAAATGGCCAATAAACTACTAATTTCTGGGCTGAAACCACTCCTGCAGGGACAGATAGACTGCTCAAAGCTCCCTCTCTTACAGTGAACAGGGAACTTCCTTCTATCCAAATAAGGTACGGCAAACACAGAAACTTGTAATACAGCCCTGAATTCAGCACTAACCTGAAAACTGGACTATACTAGCTTAGAAAGGTGGGAAAACAAGTTTTTCGCTTTTTTTTTCAGAAAAGAAAGCAGATACAACCAAAAAATGCTTTAAATGCACAGAAATGGCTATCACACTTAGGACTATAGCCTACAAGAGTTAAACAGGTAACTTAAACACACAAATGACTTTGTTAAAGTGCAGGCAGTAAAATAAGTACAATATGTAGCTGAAACAAGCTTTTTAAATCACAGAAACTCTAGAAAATTAGTGTTTTATGTGGAATTAGCAGAACGCAGCAAGAAAATGGAGAAGAATTATACATAATCACTCCAAAGTCTCTCTTTTGTCTCTCTGCTGCTGTGGAACTCTGCAGGGCACCAGGCAGGAGTTTGCTGAGCTGTATACTAGTGCAAAAACCTTGCAAATGTGGGTTTTACAGCAGGGAAATCAAGGAGATAGAAAGTAGCCCCATATGGCCAGCAAACTACTAATTTCTGGGTGAAACTACTCCTGCAGGGGCAGATAGGCTGCTGAAAGCTACCTCTCTCACAGTGAACAGAGAAACTTCCTTCTATCTAAGTAAGGTATGGGAAAACACTATAACTTGTAACACAGCCCTGAATTCAGCACTAACCTGAAAACTGGATTATACTAGCTTAGAAAGGCAGGAAAACAAGTATTTTTTTTCAGAAAATAAAGCAGATACAATAAAAAAAAACTTGAAAGGCAGAGAAATGGCTATCACACTTGAGTGTGTAGCCTACAACAGTTAAAAGGTAACTTAAACACAAAAATGACTTTGCTAAAGTGCAGGCAGTAAAAGAAGTACAATATGCAGCTGAAACAAGCTTTTTAAATCATAGAAACTCTAAAAAATCAGAGTTTTAGGAGGAATTAGCTAAAGGCAGCAAGAAAATGCAGAAAAATGATATTTAATCACTCAAAGGCTCTCTTTTTACTCTCTGTTGCTGTAAAACTCTGAAGTGCACTAGGCAGGAGCTTGCTGAGCTGTGTACTAGTGCAAAATCCTCACAAATGTGAGTTTTATAGTGGAGAAATGAAAAAGAAAGAAATTAGCCCAAAATGGCAAATAAACGACTAATTTCTGGGTTGAAACCACTCCGCCAGGGACAGATAGGCTGCTCAAAGCTCCTTCTCTCACAGTGAACAGAGAAACTTCCTTCTATCCAAGTAAGGTATGGGCAAACACAGAAACTTGTAACACAACCCTGAATTCAGCACTAACCTGAAAACTGGACTATACTAGCTTAGAAAGGTGGGAAAACAAGTATTTATTTTTTGTTTTTTGTTTTTTTACTTTTCAGAAAATAAAGCAGATACAATTAAAACAAACCCTTTAAATGCACAGAAATAGCTATCACACTTGAGTGTGTAGCCTACAACAGTTAAACAGGTAATTTAAACACAAAAATGACTTTGTAAAAGTGCAGGCAGTAAAATAAGTACAATATGTAGCTGAAACAAGCTTTTTAAATCACAGAACCTCTAGAAAATTGGTGTTTTATGTGGAATTAGCAGTAGGCCACAAGAAAATGCAGAAAAATGATACATAATCACTCCAAAGTCTATCTTTTGTCTCTCTGCTGCTGTGGAACTCTGCAGGGCACCAGGCAGGAGTTTGCTGAGCTGTATACTAGTGCAAAAACCTCGCAAATGTGGGTTTTACAGCAGGGAAATCAAGAGATAGAAATTAGCCCCATATGGCCAACAAACTACTAATTTCTAAGCTGAAAATACTCCTCCAGGGACAGATAGGCTGCTCAAAGCTCCCTCTCTCACAGTAAACAGAAAAACTTCCTTCTATCTAAGTAAGGTATGGGCAAACACTATAACTTGTAACACAGCCCTGAATTCAGCACTAACCTGAAAAGTGGACTATACTAGCTTAGAAAGGCGGGAAAACCAGTATCTTTTTTTTTCCAGAAAATAAAGCAGATACAATAAAAAAAACACTTTAAATGCACAGAAATGGCTATCACACTTGAGTCTGTAGCCTACAACAGTTAAACAGTTGATTTTAACACAAAATTGACATTGTTAAAGTGCAGGCAGTAAAATAAGTACAATATGTAGATGAAACAAGCTTTATAAATCACAGAAACTGTAGAAAATTGGCGTTTTAGGTGGAATTAGCAGAAGGCAGCAAGAAAATGCAGAAAAAATATACATAATCACTCCAAAGTCTCTCTTTTGTTTCCATGCTGCTGTAGAACTCTGCAGGGAACCAGGCAGGAGATTACTGAGCTGTATACTAGCGCAAAAACCTCGCAAATGCGGGTTTTATAGCAGGGAAATGAAAGAGATAGAAATTAGCCCAAAATGGCCAATAAACTACTAATTTCTGGGATGAAACCACTCCTCCAGGTACAGATAGGCTGCTAAAAGCTCCCATCCTTACAGTGAACAGAGAAACTTCCTTCTATCCAAGTATGGTATGGGCAAAAACAGAAAATTGTATCACAGCTCTGAATTCAGCACTGTCTTGAAAACTGGACTATACTTGCTTAGAAAGCAGGAAACAATTTTTTTTCAGAAAATAAAGCAGATACAATCAAAAAAACACTTTACATGCACAGAAATTGCTGTCACACTTGAGTGTGTAGCCTACAACAGTTAAACAGGTAATTTAAACACAAAAACAACTTTGTTAGAGTGCAGGCATTAAAATAAGTACAATATGTAGCTGAAACAAGCTTTTTAAATCAGAGAAACTCAAGAAATTCAGCAATTTAGGCAGAGTTAGCTAAAGGCAGCAAGAAAATGCAGAAATATGATAGTAGCGCAAAAACCTCGCAAATGTGGGTTTTATAGCAGGGAAATGAAAGAGATAGAAATTAGCCCAAAATGGCCAATAAACTACTAATTTCTGGGCTGAAACCACTCCTGCAGGGACAGATAGACTGCTCAAAGCTCCCTCTCTTACAGTGAACAGGGAACTTCCTTCTATCCAAATAAGGTACGGCAAACACAGAAACTTGTAATACAGCCCTGAATTCAGCACTAACCTGAAAACTGGACTATACTAGCTTAGAAAGGTGGGAAAACAAGTTTTTTTGTTGTTTTTTTTTTTTTTTCAGAAAAGAAAGCAGATACAACCAAAAAATGCTTTAAATGCACAGAAATGGCTATCACACTTAGGACTATAGCCTACAAGAGTTAAACAGGTAACTTAAACACACAAATGACTTTGTTAAAGTGCAGGCAGTAAAATAAGTAGAATATGTAGCTGAAACAAGCTTTTTAAATCACAGAAACTCTAGAAAATTAGTGTTTTATGTGGAATTAGCAGAACGCAGCAAGAAAATGGAGAAGAATTATACATAATCACTCCAAAGTCTCTCTTTTGTCTCTCTGCTGCTGTGGAACTCTGCAGGGCACCAGGCAGGAGTTTGCTGAGCTGTATACTAGTGCAAAAACCTTGCAAATGTGGGTTTTACAGCAGGGAAATCAAGGAGATAGAAAGTAGCCCCATATGGCCAGCAAACTACTAATTTCTGGGTGAAACTACTCCTGCAGGGGCAGATAGGCTGCTGAAAGCTACCTCTCTCACAGTGAACAGAGAAACTTCCTTCTATCTAAGTAAGGTATGGGAAAACACTATAACTTGTAACACAGCCCTGAATTCAGCACTAACCTGAAAACTGGATTATACTAGCTTAGAAAGGCGGGAAAACAAGTATTTTTTTTTCAGAAAATAAAGCAGATACAATAAAAAAAACTTGAAATGCAGAGAAATGGCTATCTCACTTGAGTGTGTAGCCTACAACAGTTAAAAGGTAACTTAAACACAAAAATGACTTTGCTAAAGTGCAGGCAGTAAAAGAAGTACAATATGCAGCTGAAACAAGCTTTTTAAATCATAGAAACTCTAAAAAATCAGAGTTTTAGGAGGAATTAGCTAAAGGCAGCAAGAAAATGCAGAAAAATGATATTTAATCACTCAAAGGCTCTCTTTTTACTCTCTGTTGCTGTAAAACTCTGAAGTGCACTAGGCAGGAGCTTGCTGAGCTGTGTACTAGTGCAAAATCCTCGCAAATGTGAGTTTTATAGTGGAGAAATGAAAAAGAAAGAAATTAGCCCAAAATGGCAAATAAACGACTAATTTCTGGGTTGAAACCACTCCGCCAGGGACAGATAGGCTGCTCAAAGCTCCTTCTCTCACAGTGAACAGAGAAACTTCCTTCTATCCAAGTAAGGTATGGGCAAACACAGAAACTTGTAACACAACCCTGAATTCAGCACTAACCTGAAAACTGGACTATACTAGCTTAGAAAGGTGGGAAAACAAGTATTTCTTTTTTGTTTTTTGTTTTTTTACTTTTCAGAAAATAAAGCAGATACAATTAAAACAAACCCTTTAAATGCACAGAAATAGCTATCACACTTGAGTGTGTAGCCTACAACAGTTAAACAGGTAATTTAAACACAAAAATGACTTTGTAAAAGTGCAGGCAGTAAAATAAGTACAATATGTAGCTGAAACAAGCTTTTTAAATCACAGAACCTCTAGAAAATTGGTGTTTTATGTGGAATTAGCAGTAGGCCACAAGAAAATGCAGAAAAATGATACATAATCACTCCAAAGTCTATCTTTTGTCTCTCTGCTGCTGTGGAACTCTGCAGGGCACCAGGCAGGAGTTTGCTGAGCTGTATACTAGTGCACAAACCTCACAAATGTGGGTTTTACAGCAGGGAAATCAAGAGATAGAAATTAGCCCCATATGGCCAACAAACTACTAATTTCTAAGCTGAAAATACTCCTCCAGGGACAGATAGGCTGCTCAAAGCTCCCTCTCTCACAGTAAACAGAAAAACTTCCTTCTATCTAAGTAAGGTATGGGCAAACACTATAACTTGTAACACAGCCCTGAATTCAGCACTAACCTGAAAAGTGGACTATACTAGCTTAGAAAGGTGGGAAAACCAGTATCTTTTTTTTCCAGAAAATAAAGCAGATACAATAAAAAAAAACACTTTAAATGCACAGAAATGGCTATCACACTTGAGTCTGTAGCCTACAACAGTTAAACAGTTGATTTTAACACAAAATTGACATTGTTAAAGTGCAGGCAGTAAAATAAGTACAATATGTAGATGAAACAAGCTTTATAAATCACAGAAACTGTAGAAAATTGGCGTTTTAGGTGGAATTAGCAGAAGGCAGCAAGAAAATGCAGAAAAAATATACATAATCACTCCAAAGTCTCTCTTTTGTCTCCATGCTGCTGTAGAACTCTGCAGGGAACCAGGCAGGAGATTACTGAGCTGTATACTAGCGCAAAAACCTCGCAAATGCGGGTTTTATAGCAGGGAAATGAAAGAGATAGAAATTAGCCCAAAATGGCCAATAAACTACTAATTTCTGGGATGAAACCACTCCTCCAGGTACAGATAGGCTGCTAAAAGCTCCCATCCTCACAGTGAACAGAGAAACTTCCTTCTATCCAAGTATGGTATGGGCAAAAACAGAAAATTGTATCACAGCTCTGAATTCAGCACTGTCTTGAAAACTGGACTATACTTGCTTAGAAAGGCAGGAAACAATTTTTTTTTCAGAAAATAAAGCAGATACAATCAAAAAAACACTTTACATGCACAGAAATTGCTGTCACACTTGAGTGTGTAGCCTACAACAGTTAAACAGGTAATTTAAACACAAAAACAACTTTGTTAGAGTGCAGGCATTAAAATAAGTACAATATGTAGCTGAAACAAGCTTTTTAAATCAGAGAAACTCAAGAAATTCAGCAATTTAGGCAGAGTTAGCTAAAGGCAGCAAGAAAATGCAGAAATATGATAGTAGCGCAAAAACCTCGCAAATGTGGGTTTTATAGCAGGGAAATGAAAGAGATAGAAATTAGCCCAAAATGGCCAATAAACTACTAATTTCTGGGCTGAAACCACTCCTGCAGGGACAGATAGACTGCTCAAAGCTCCCTCTCTTACAGTGAACAGGGAACTTCCTTCTATCCAAATAAGGTACGGCAAACACAGAAACTTGTAATACAGCCCTGAATTCAGCACTAACCTGAAAACTGGACTATACTAGCTTAGAAAGGTGGGAAAACAAGTTTTTTGTTGTTTTTTTTGCTTTTTTTTTCAGAAAAGAAAGCAGATACAACCAAAAAATGCTTTAAATGCACAGAAATGGCTATCACACTTAGGACTATAGCCTACAAGAGTTAAACAGGTAACTTAAACACACAAATGACTTTGTTAAAGTGCAGGCAGTAAAATAAGTACAATATGTAGCTGAAACAAGCTTTTTAAATCACAGAAACTCTAGAAAATTAGTGTTTTATGTGGAATTAGCAGAACGCAGCAAGAAAATGGAGAAGAATTATACATAATCACTCCAAAGTCTCTCTTTTGTCTCTCTGCTGCTGTGGAACTCTGCAGGGCACCAGGCAGGAGTTTGCTGAGCTGTATACTAGTGCAAAAACCTTGCAAATGCAGGTTTTACAGCAGGGAAATCAAGGAGATAGAAAGTAGCCCCATATGGCCAGCAAACTACTAATTTCTGGGTGAAACTACTCCTGCAGGGGCAGATAGGCTGCTGAAAGCTACCTCTCTCACAGTGAACAGAGAAACTTCCTTCTATCTAAGTAAGGTATGGGAAAACACTATAACTTGTAACACAGCCCTGAATTCAGCACTAACCTGAAAACTGGATTATACTAGCTTAGAAAGGCGGGAAAACAAGTATTTTTTTTTCAGAAAATAAAGCAGATACAATCAAAAAGCACTTTACATGCACAGAAATGGCTGTCACACTAGAGTGTGTAGCCTACAACAGTTAAAAGGTAATTTAAACACAAAAATGACTTTGGTAAAGTGCAGGCAGTAAAAGAAGTACAATATGCAGCTGAAACAAGCTTTTTAAATCATAGAAACTCTAAAAAATCAGAGTTTTAGGAGGAATTAGCTAAAGGCAGCAAGAAAATGCAGAAACATGATATTTAATCACTCAAAGGCTCTTTTCTCTTTCTGCTGCTGTAGAACTCTGCAGGGCACCAGGCAGGAGCTTGCTGAGCTGTATACTAGTGCAGAAACCTCGCAAATGTGAGTTTTATGGCAGGGATATGAAAAAGATAAAAATTTGCCAAAAATTGCCAATAAACTACTAATTTCTGGGCTGAAACCAGTCCTTCAGGAACAGATAGGCTGCTCAAAGCTCCCTCTCTCACAGTGAACAGAGAAACTTCCTTATATCCAAGTAAGGTATGGGCAAACACAGAAACTTGTAACAAAGCCCTGAATTCAGCACTAACCTGAAAACTGGACTTTACTAGCTTAGAAAGGTGGGAAAACAAGTATTTTTTTTTCAGAAAATAAAGCAGATACAATTAAAAAAACACTTTAAATGCACAGAAATAGCTATCACACTTGAGTGTGTAGCCTACAACAGTTAAACAGGTAATTTAAACACAAAAATGACTTTGTTAAAGTGCAGGCAGTAAAATAAGTACAATATGTAGCTGAAACAAGCTTTTAAATCACAGAAACTCTAGAAAATTGGTGTTTTATGTGGAATTAGCTAAAGGCAGCAAGAAAATGCAGAAAATGATACATAATCACTCCAAAGTCTATCTTTT
>NW_025049693.1:0-10788 GCF_019279795.1 Protopterus annectens
GAACATATTTTGGAATAAAACTTTACAATAATTTTGCTTGCAGAAGTAACTCTGTATCTGGTTCTCATGTCTCATGGAAATAATCTGATAAAGAGCAATAAAAACAGAATACTTCTTTCTTTTCAATGCCTAGGAGAAAATAAGTTTTCTGAAAGAATTCAGCCATTGTTTCCCATTCTCCAAGAGCAATAAAGATCAGACAAAACAAGAGAAACGCACTTAGTAGAAGCACAGGCTGTACTATGTCTGTCTTATCAGTTTAGGTTAACCCCAAGTCTGAGTGTGTGGCTGTCAGTTTGGGACAACTGGTCCCATTCAGAGAGTAAAACAGAGCACAACTTTAATATCTGAAGATGTATATAGTTTTGTGTGTTAATATTAAGTTAAAAGGTTTTAGGAGTGTATCGGGGATGTATTTGTTGTTTTGTCTGAGGGCTTTCAATAAAACAAAACAATTTACAAGATCTGACATAGACTTAAATGGATGCAACAAGAAACAAAAGTATAAAAGATTATACCTGCCTTTACATTTAAACTTACTTCCCCGGACTGTAAAAAAGCTCCCTACTTCTATATATTTACAATAGGGGCATGCTTCACATCTATGCATCCCCTTCTTTCATGTCATAACTTTTTTACTACTTTCGAGCAGACTTTTTAAGTTCTAACCTCTTAAAAATGAATCTAGGTATCCTTTCCACAGTCTGTCCTATGTCGTCTGCTGTAATTAAACCCCAACTTTTTGTTATAACTTGTTTAATATTAAAAGCATCCATACTAGGGGGGTAATACATGTTAACTATAATTTGGGTTTTACAATATTCATTCACACACTTCATACACTCACAATAAATGTGTCTTCATGGGTTAAAAAATGAAACTTTAAAAATGGCCAATAGTTTATCCTAAGTTATGGGAAGCTTCCTGTACTTACTTGCTAATTCATTAGGTAAGTTAGCTGGACATCCATGCTTCAAAAACATATTTCTCAACAGGTCACAATCAGTTAGAAAATCTGATTCGTCAGAGACCACTTTTGCAGCTCTTACTAAGTGGTCCTTTACTACTGACCTTTTCTGATATATTGGGTGGGCACTAGAAAAATGCAAGAAAGTTTGAAGATGTCTCTTTCCTATAGATGTTAGCTTTATATCTTTTCATCACTCCATCCTTATTCAGGTCCACATCTAAATAGGGGATGCAGACAGTATGGTAAGCATGGGTAAATACCAAGAACTGGGCAGTGTTATTGAAATAATACAGAACCTCTGTTGTCTGTTCAAAATCCCCTTTGAATACAATAAAAATATCATCCAAGTAGTGCAGTAGGTAATTTATCAACACACCATGTACATTATTTCTAAACACAAACTTTCATTCCCAGTATGCCATAACCAGATTGGCAAAGGTCACCCCTCAGGGTGAGCCCATCGCCACCACCTTTTTTTGTAAAAAGTAATTTCCATCAAACAGGAAAAAATTGTAATATAATATCTAAATTCCTGAACTATGGAAATCTCACCAGTATTTTAACTCCTTCTTCTAACTACTCATTAAATGACATCGCACTCAATACCTATACTCTCATGTGAGGAACAGCTGTACAAATCTGTAACGCATCAATTGTTAAAGAAGTTAAAACTTCTCATTGTAACACAGATTGTTGATGTTCTCTAAAATGACCAAGAGTGCTTACATATCTCTGTTGTTCCTTTAAAATGCTACAAATCTAAATTATCTACATATTTTGCCATAGAAATGCACGTAATGTGGAATTCCTACCGTCCACTATGAAGGAGGCGTGGGGGAGGGTTTTGTAGGTCCTTGCAGTGCATTTAGGAATTCCGAATATCACTGGAAGTTGGGGGTTGGCATTGACAAATAATGAAGTCGTAGTTCAGTATTATGCAAGGGCTTCTATAAACAAATCGTTCGAACAGATCTTCTTTTCTCCTACTAGGCCTTACTCCTCATCTCATTTAAAGGTAATCTTGCATAATTATCAAGAATTCAAGCATTTCATACATACGTTTGTTGTATCTTCTTACTACAATCCATAAATACCAGCTCTCCCCCTTTGTCAGTGGCTTTCATTACCAGACCCCACAAAGTTTTTTCCAGATTTCCTAGGCTTCTAGTCTTCTTTATTTAAACTGGAGGTTACCAATCGGGACCTTTACCATGACTGTCGGGAACATCTATCAAGTTCACAGACACATTCAAAACACTGCTAGAACAGGATTCTGTGGTGGGTTATATACACTAGACACCTTATAATCAGCAATATTGGAAATCTTGTTTTTAAATAATAAACTCCAGATTTCCCCAGTTTGTGTGCAAAAAGTTTTAGATCTAGTAAAGTCTCTCACCCCGATGTCCTCTACGCATTTAGAAGGTAGAAGTCTACCCCTAGCCAATAAATTTGTTAAAGGGGTAATCAACTCCTAAAGTGTAGAATAATAATTGAAGATTTTTAAAGTCTCCTTTCTGTGTTTGTAATAATAGTGTTTGTATCTCTATAGTCTCACATTCAATCGTTTATATCAGTGTCAGCTTCCGGCCATTAATGGCTGCTATCTCCCTTGGTTGGCCACAAGCCTTGACTACCCTTCTCATCTGATTTTTGTTCGTCCTGTTAGTCTGGTGACTTCATCCTCTCCCCATTGGAAAATTTGTAGTAGTACTTTGGTCAAAACATTGATTTTGTCCACCCAAATTAATGCTGTTCTGATGCCCAAGGCGTTCACTACTCCAAGGACCATCATTTACTTCCTCACTTGGGTTACCCAAAACATTGGTGTAATTGCTTCTGACATTGTTAGTGTCATTAGTAGCAAATGCAGTTCTCTCCCTCTCACTTTTATCTTTCCAATCATGCTGTTCCACTGCTGTGAGGGAGATGGCTTTGGGTAAGCCACACCTTTTAGGTAATCAGCAGAGTCACACTCAATCTTTTTTAACCTAGTTGACTTTAATTTGTTCATATGCCCATCAATACTAGAAAACACACGCCTGTATTCAAACTTATAGTGGAGAAATTCAATATCATTTTTGATTAAGCTATCCAAAGCATCAATCTCCTTGTTCAATACATCTACCAAAACTTGGTAGTGTTTGAAAATAATTCAATAAACTTCAGCCTCTTGCTTATGTCCCAGATAGTTTAAGACTTGATGGAATGGGAAAATCACAAATTAAACCAGTAGGGTAGCACCAAGATCTTAACCCTTTAGGCACCTGTTGTCGGTGAAAGCACTCCTTAAAAGCCTTCTACAATTTCCAATTGAAGTTTCTTTAATTTAAAAGATTTGTAGTCCAAAATTTTCAAATTGTTGACAATATTGTGCCTCTCAACAGGAGAGCTTGAAATATCCCTGTTGTTGGCAGTACCAGTATACGGTTCAAGAGGTCATCGTACCCAATCTTTTAACATTGGAACCCCAAGAGTGATGTTATCATTCACTACACCAGAGTTCATCATATTAGAATTTTCATTAGAACAATTCAAATCTTGAGTGTTACTCACATTCCCGTTATTAGTCACATTCACGTTTTCCGCTAGAGGTAGAGTATGTGTAATGTCCATATTCCTGTCCAGGAACTCTGCAGCGTTCTTAGTCCTATTTAAACTAGTGCTGCCTACAATGGCAACTACATCACCCACTTCCTGAGTACACTAACTAGCGAAGTCAATTTCATAATATCAGTATTATTTTCAGATGTATTCATATCGCAAGCAAATAACGGAGGTGTGTTAAAGCCCTAACATCTGTTGCCACATGCTGTACCCAAACACACGTGAGATCACAAACTGATAACGTGAAAGAAAACTACTGAAAAGCAAAATGCTGATGGCAAGATGTTAGCAAAACACAATTTTAATTAAGTCAGCATTTTCGTTTAGTTCACTGATAAAACTTCTTCAGACAAAATCTCACTACAACACAATCAGCCAATAATAGTCAAATCAAAATCACGCATGATTCTCACGATAGTAAGCTCCACCTCTTCATTCTAACATAACACTCCAGCAAAATAAACAAGCAAGCATAAAACAAAATAAAAGTCACTTTGGTATTCAAAACAATAGATCATGTGGATTTTGACATAAGGGGAGGACCCATGTCATTAAAACATGAACAGCAAGAATTGCTTTGGCAATTAAGGTTGAACGCTTATAACCAACCATGACTTAATGATGTAAGATCTATAGTTTTTTTGTTGAAATTGAAGAGCTTAAGATAAAAAAACAGGGCATCTCCTTTTGATTTTATAATATTTAATGGATTTGAATCAAAAAGTTGCATTTTAGTGACTTATTTTATTTTGCATTTTTATTTTTGTTAGAATGCAGAGGTTTGTGGGAATCATGATTTGATTTGACTATTTATTGACTGACTCTGTTGTATGAGATTTTGTCTGAAGAAGTTCTGTCAATGAACTAAGAAGCATCTAACAATTAAAACTATACTTTCTAGAACCACTGGCAAGATAAGAGACTCAGAAACTCAAAGGATATAACTAGTGCGGTAGTCAAGAAAAACTGGTTCTACTACGGATGATATTATTTTTATACCTGATAAAACCAGAAAGGAAATTTCAGTGTTGTGGAACATTTTGAGGCAGTTTCGTAGATAGCAAAATTAATGAAGCTAATTAAACAAAGGTAATAGCGGTAAATTATGTACCACACACAAGAATTGAATGAGGGCAGAATGGTTCACACAGCTCTACCTTGACCTGGCCAAGGCATTTGACACAGCACCTGATTTAGACATTATTGACAAACTCAAAGAAGTTGGGGGTACAAATGCTCATGTCACTCGGTGGACAGCCAACTGTAGCTCACAGATAGGACCCAGGAAGTTAGAATTGGGGGAGGCCACCTCTCCAAGGGAGGCTAGTCACAAGTGTAGTCCCTCAGGGATCGGTCCTGAGACTGCTCCTTTTGGGATTTACTTCTCTGAAGACAAGGCCAAGTGTCTTAATGGCCTTCTGGGCTGATTAAATCTGCAGATGATTGCAAATTAGGAGCTGTCAATGAATCCCACACAGACAAATGTTCTCCAGTAAGGGCTGGCACAGACAAACAACTGGTGTCAGAGCCATGGACAAAAACTAAATGACAAGAAATAGGATAAAAGTATTTTTCCCGAAGTCATCCACCCCTGGTAGCTATCATAGTGACAACACACCCCTAAGAGATGACCCAGTAGTCAGGGACTTGGGGGCACACAAACAGTAATCTAGCCTTTCACCATCACATGTCTACAGTAATGAGGAAATCATTATATGCTGCTCAACTTATAAACAAATGTATGGAATCCAAGTCCAAGGAAGTCATTGTTCCACTGTATTTGGCGTTCATCAGACCTATCACTGAATACAATGCCCCACCCTTTGGTATGTACCTAACCAGGTATAGCCAACAATTGGAATGTCCAGAGGTTCCTCACTAAAAGAATACAGGTCCTAAGTAACATGTCCTGTGCAAACCACCTCAAGGCCCTGTTCCTGTATTCTGTCCACTACAGGGTGTTGAGGGGAGATATGCCTGGCATAAAAGGCATTGCCAGACTCCATTCTGATGAACCTCTTGCAGATCCACAAAACAAAACAGCACCAGAATTATCCATTCTAAAGACTTAAACTTTGCCTGTGATACATGCAGGACCTGGTGGAGAGACAAGTATCCCAGAGACTACCCAGTCTCTGAAACAGGCTCATCATCCATGTGAAGCAGAGTTCTTCACTAACCCAATTCAAGAGTACCTTAGATAACTGGATGAGGAACAAGAAATTCATACCTGGCTTGGCACCTATGTCTCTAATGGACACAGGCAGCCTGCAAATGGTACATCTCTCGGGCCTTTGCTTGAAAATGTTTCATCTCCCGAGCCCCTGCTTACACTTACCAAGTGTACCAGAACTTGTCAGAGATTTGGGATGCATGGCTAGGCTTAAAAAGGCCCTTGTGGTCAGTAGCCTAGTAAACACCTATGAAGGGGCATTTCAGAGCTACACAGTTAAGGCTCTGATACACAGCACAAGCAGAAACCTATAATTCAAAGTGGAAAGGAATGATGATGAAAGGGGGGGGGGGCAAGAAACAAGGAGAGACAGATTTTGTATGCAGATCCTTAAGGAGAACAATAACCATGCAGAATATTATTTTTAATAAAGTAGTAGAAAGTATTTTAAGAACTACAACAACGTGGGAATGGAAAAAGGAGATTCTGCTGATAGGGATAACTGCAATTAGGGATAAAGACAATAGGCAAGGGGGGATGGAATTTATTGGACAAAACTGGCAAAAAAACCAAGGTATCAGGAGCAAATAATTAGAGAGGGAAAGGTAAACAGAATGGGAAGAGGCAAACTGCATGCTAAAGACTGCCTTCCCTATTAAGGACTGATATCAGCATATAGGCAAAGAGAAAGAAATAGGGTAATCCTAAGTGAAAGACCAGCACTGGTAGAGATTTTAGTAGAATCTAGAACAGAAGCTGCTGTTAAAAAAAGGAATAATTAGTACAGCAAACAAAATATTGCATAACTATATCAATCAATTAGATGAGGTTAGAAAGGACTGGGAAGAGAGATGGGATAAGCAGTTCACAAAGAAACAATGGGGGATATATATGAATGTCTTCCAAATATGCAACAGTCTAGAAGATTTAGGATCTTTGTTTGGAAGTGTTTACATAGGTATTTTTATACTCCAAGTAGACTGCAAATCATTTTTCCTTAGGTAAACAGCAAATGTTGGAGGTGTGATGGGTAAGAAAGAGTAACTGGGAACACATTTTCTGGGAATGTAATGAGTTGGCAGACTTTAAAGATTCTCTGCAGAATGCTCTGTCAGTGGTACTGGGTGAGCAAATTGGTGTAAGTAAGGCAATGATCTTTTTTGAGCTGTGACACAGATTCGGAATTGCCTAGACACAGTAAGTCCTTGCTGAGTCTAACCATGATGGCTGCCAAAAAAAAAACAATTACTAGAAAATGGAAATCAAAGTCTAAACCAACTTTACTAAAAGTAGTGAACACAGTAACAGAGATAAAACAACTGGAATTTGGGATCTTTAGCAATGGGTAGAAGCAAATTACATAGAAAAAAATGGGAATTCTGGAAACAAAACATGCAGAGGAAGAATGAAGTTTTAAAAAAGGCAGGATTTGAATGAGCTATGCAATGTTTGACTGACAATGACTAGATAGATTATAAGTGCTACATAATGTATGCAACTAAAATTATGTCAAAATGGTTTGTTTTCATTTATATAAAAGTATGATTGCCTATGTCATACATAATTTAATAAGGACGTTTCTTGTAAAAGAAAAAAAAAAAACAAAGGCAATTTTAAAAGGAACAATGGGGAGAAAGCTTTAGGGTTTCCAAGTACACAACAAATCCAGAAGGTTTAGGGATTTTATATAAGTAACTTTATACCCCAAGAACACTGATGATTTTCCTCAGGTAGACAGTACATCCCGGAGATACAATGGTGAAGACAGACAGGTAACTGGTAGCATGATTTTTAGAAATGTAATGAGTTGGCAGATAAAAAAATCCCTAGAAAGTATTCTAACAGAAATGTTGAGGAAGCAAAGTGTAGTAACTAAGGAAATGATTCTTTTGAGCTGGGATATATAATCTGAACTGTGCAGACGCAGTAAAGCCTATGTTTAATGCTGCTGGCTGCCAAAAAAAAGCAATTTCTACAAAATGGAAATCAAAATATATACCAACTGTAAATGATGTTTTGAACATTGTAACTGAGTTAAAGGAACTGGAGGGAATTCAGAAAGGGAAGAAGCAAATTTCATAGAGATAAACGGAATCTGTTAGAATGATACATGCAGAATGATGCTCAAGAAGAAGAAAGAGGTTTAATTGAAGGCAGTAGCTGAGCAATTTGTGCAATACTGCAGCGAATGAAAATTGTTAAAAACAATATTTATATACTGCATGACAATAACAATGGAAGCTGTTATTATGGTTTGCTGTATGTTCTATCACTGTATGAAATTTATGTCACAGCTTAAAATGTAACAATTTAATAAATATGATTAAACAAAAAACGTTGGTATATGTATCCACCATTCTTTCTGTGAAAACAAATTTCCTCTTTGATATCTAAGAGCTACTCTTCAGATTATGTAGTCTCTTCCTCGTGCTCCTCTTCATCTGAAAGACACAAACCTACTGGACCCTAACTAAATCAAATTTTGTATCCTATCCTCTTATTCCCACGTTCATTTTTATTTTCTTTTTGTAAAAATTTCCCTGTCAGTATAAAGATTACATTGTCTCTCCCACGAAAACAGGAATAAGTCTATTGAGACTAACCTACTCAAGAAACTTAGGTAGGTAAGTAAATAAAATATACAATTACAAAGGTAGGTAGGCAAGTAAAAATACACATTGACATTTATATACACAGTTTCAGATGGAGAACATAATCCATTGTAGCATCAGACTGTCATTTTTTATTTAATGAAACTGTTCAGTACACATTTCTGCTGTAGTATTTATCATATTCTAGTAGATCATCAACACAGAAATTATTTAAAAAATGTCAGACTGCAAAGCATCAATCACATTTTGAAATATGGCTGCATAAGAAAAAGTGGAAGCACTGGAATTTTGTTGACATGCAACTGGAGCATTTCTCCCAGGCCTCCTCTGTAAATAGACTCTGTCCTAGCTGGAATTTCATGGTCAACAAATGTTAAATAAAATAAAATAAATAAATAAAATAAACTTGTTAAACTTGTGTGGAACTCAAAAGCATTTGCCTCTCTTCATGTCAATATTTGGAAGGACACTGAGGGAAGTGGAAGAAGAAGGAAAAAGGTAACCAAGTAAAACAATTTCTCTTCTTAATATTTATAAGAAACTTTTCACAATATAAATTACACATTTGACTTTAAAGCAATTTAACTGTTCTTGTATGAGATAAAGTTACTAAAGTAAACATGTTTTTTCATCTATTTCTCTCATTTTTTTAGCATTATTATTAATAAAGGTAGACATTGCAGTTCAGAAAGAGAAGAAAGACTAGACAAAAGCATGTCTACATTAACAGGCTGTAATCCTAGATTGTTGAGGTGGGAGATGGGGTAAAAAAGTACACAGACTGTAACACGTAGAGTTGATACGTTTTCTCTTACTTTTGCATAGATGAATATCTGGTTTAAGACCCTTGGCTTAATCTAATAAGGTTTAAGTGGAGGCAAGGAAATATGAGAACACTAAACAAAAGGTAAAGTTTTCCATTAACAATAAATGTGTCCACTTGTCTTTCAGGCTGCTGCAGAAGGCTACATTTTTTCTCTTACATTTCTATGATGGCAGGCTGATAAGGCAACAAAAAAACTATGACACTTGTTTCTTCAAGGCTAAAAGTTAATGTTTTCTGGAAGCATGCTTGTTGTTTTCATATCTGGGAGAGGAACAAAGATAAAAAAGGACAGACATCATCTAGTTAAGTAGAAGCAAAGGTAATAACATGCATCTAACCATGGAAAGCCTCAAATTCATGTTAATAAATGCCTGTGTTAGCAGCTGTCTATTTAGACAAATAGTCCTATTGGGAGGGTTCAATTTCATCACTTGAAGATGTACACAATTTTGTGTTTGTATTAAGTTAATAGGTTCTGGGTTTTTTTTTTGTTTCAGGAGTTTTATTAAAAGAAAAAATCTTGCAAAATGTAACATGGGTTCCAATGTTAAGAAAAAAATGTACAAAGGATTAGCCTACCAAACATTAGTGGGTGCATGTTCCACAAAAGCTGGAAACAGACATCTAAAAAAGCTGCAGTATAACAGGTGGGAATAATGACGTCTTACCATAATGGTAACACTTTTCATATTATCTTGAAATGCAGAGTCTCATGGGTATAGACAAAAAAAAGACAGAATATTAATTATATTAAGAAATGCAGAGTGTAAATAGCAAAACTACAGTAGTCACGCTGGTAAAGAACTGAGCACGTGAATTTGATAAAAGATTTCAGGATAGATATTCAGCAGAATATCAGAGACAAAGGAAAAGAGGAATATTAATATTAATGGCTACAGGAGCTCAAATAATGACAGATTGGGGAAAAAAGATAACAATAACAGATTTGTAGTAGTAAGATGATACTGGCAAGGGATGATGATTACTCTGGCATGTACTTATATTCCAACTAAAACTGCTATTATGGAGCTTAAATTTTTTTGAGAAATAATCAGCTTTCAGCAGGAATATTACTTATAGGTGGCGTCTGGAATTTGATTTGCAACAATAAGGATATATCTGTGGGGCCTAGAAGGGAAAATATAATTAAAAGGGTACATTTCTTAAGTTTAGGAAAATATTTCGTATGAAAGACGTGAACTCAGTAGAAGGAACTATTTTTCTCCATGATACACTAACTGGGATATACTAGACACAAATTATATTTCACATTTAATTGAGACCTTTGAGACACATCCAATAACTATTTCAGATCATGCACCAATAATTACCAAGATAAAAATACAGGATAATGAAGTAAAGATGATGCTTCCCCACCTACCCGTTAAAAAGAGAGGAATTTAAGGAATGGGTAGTGAGCTATTCAGGAGTTATTACAGAAGATAGAAAGTACTCAGAAGTTATATTTAGTGAGTGGGATAAAAAGAAAAGTAAAGCGTTTAAAATAGGATAGAAATAAAAAGAAAAAAAGATATATGGTTAAGATGTAATAACAGTTATTTAGACAGGCTGACAGAGGTTAACATTTACAGAATAAGAG
>NW_025049694.1:0-14632 GCF_019279795.1 Protopterus annectens
AAAATTGGAGTGTTTGAGCAGGAATATGATATTTTTATACAGGCTGCTTTTCCTGACAAAGACACATGTCAAAAGTATTTATTCTGCTTAAATTAAGCTGGTTCAGAGGTCATTGAAAGAGAATGTTCATTTGTGTATGCACCTACTTTGTTTGCAGGGGAAGGGGAAGACCAACATATTGTGGTACCAGCTGAAGTGCAGGAAGACCCTGAGTGCTTCAAATGCAAATTTAGAGAAATGTGTAACCCCATAACAAATTTTACAATGGAATATTATTATTATTTGTTAGAAAAATATGTATTTGAATATATGTGAAATGCTAGTTTAAAAACAAAGTAGTATGTAATGCATTTTATTCTATTAATCATATAACAGAAAGGATAAATTCATGTGTAAATGCAAGTAGTTTTGAAACTGCAGTGTGGCTTGTAGCAAATTGACCTCCGACCCTGACAGTTGCTAGCTTAGCAAGTTTTAATGTTTATGCTTTTCACAAGTGATTATCTGCTGGGTCAGGAAATTAAATATGTGAAATAATGAAATCTTCTGCTCTTTCCTGCTGGGATGATTTGGCCTTGTATATGTGTTACTAAGATAGCATGCAGCTGGTGGGAAAGTGTTACAGTGAACAAAGATGTGTATTAGAAGATTGAATCTGCTATTGTATTCGAACTGATGTGAAACCTTGAAGAAGTAACTTTACAGAAAGACATTATGTCTGACCAGGTGGATAGCAAGGCCGTATTGTTACCAGAGGAAAACTTTTTTAAAATATACAGCATCAGCAGTTTTTATGAATAGAGGACTGTAAGCTAAAGTGATGTAGATGCCCTGTGACATGCCACGTCAGTAAGGTGGGCACAACTTGAATGTGAAGACTATAAAGATCTGTACACTTCCTGTTTCATGTTAGACACAATTCTGTACTTGTATGTTTTTTGCCTCCTGGTGTACACTAGTAAACTTTTGAACCTGAACCTCCAGTGTATTGAATTCTTAATTTTATTTAACAGTTTGGTCCTTCTTAGCTGGAAATCCTTCGGACAGCTGCAGATCAGAGTCTACCGGTGGTCGAATACTGCGCAGGAGAAGTTACCGAAATGGTTCTTCTTGGGTGAAAAGACCTCTGACTGAATTGTCGTTTAAAGAGGCTGGCCACTTTCTGATCTGTGGCCAAAGAGCAGATCCTGGACGACTCAATACCGGAGGCTCAGGTAGGAAGATTTTGCCTTTTTTTCTGTTTTAGATCAGGGACTAGGTTACAGTAAATATTGTTGTCAAGATTTGTTATGCAGATCAGGGACAAAAGGAATTACTGTATATTTGGTCATAGATCAGGGTAACAGAATAAGGTAGGCAGTTATTCTAGATAAACTGTGAAAAGGAACTGAGAACTTGATATCACGTGATAAGGAGGGTTACGTAACATTTTCTTTTACCATGGGAAATCAGTGCACTAAAACATCGCGAGATCCGCCACTAACCGAAGACGCAAAATATATGCAATCACAACGTTCCGATAACGTTAGGTATTATATGAAATGGGTTAACAAATATGAATTTGATGGTAAACTAGATAAAACTTCACTAGTTAAACTCCTTAAGCAACTCAAATCTGATGCGGGAGGTCAGGCAAAAAAGCAACGTCAATTAGGTATTCCTCAGGCACACAGGTGGATTGAGGAAGCAAATCGTAGAGAACAGAAGATTAAAAATTTGAAAACATTATTTTTAGACAAAGAAGATTATAACTTAGTAATAGCAACAGCTCCTCCTCCTCCCTTGCCCCCTCCTTTACCCTTTTCAGGATATGAAGCGAGTGGACAAACTGGTCCACCTCCGCGTTATCCTGAAGTCTCAGCAAGACCACAACAATTTGTTAGAGATCCTATTGAAACTAGGTCCCGAACACGTAAAATACATAGGGATGCAGAATCATATCAAATAGAAAAAACCTACAGGATGAGAGTGAGGAAGAAATATGCCCACTTATAGAGGTCCCAAATCCTCAGGCAGGACAGGAAGGGCAGGACCCAATACTCTTGGCATATAGACCATGGACACCGGAGGATATCCGGAAAGCTACTGAGGGAATCCCCCATCCGAAAGTTAATTTTACGAAATTTTTAGAAGATTTACAAGGCATGAGGTTGAGTTACCACTTGAATGGGGAAGAAGTAGAAAAAGTAGTAAGACAAATTATAGGTCCAGATTGGCACATGATTTGTGGCACCTGGAATCCTCGTAATGCAGAGCTCAAACTACTCCCACATAGTGACGCAGAATTAGACAACAGAGTGAAAGGTCTTACAGACCGAATCTCTAAGAAATGGAAACCTAGAGCAGACTGGACTTGCATTAATCAATGCATACAACAGGAAAATGAGACAATAGATGGGTACTATGCTAGATTATTGGAATGTTTTAATAATCATAGCGGTATGACGGTTCCTGAAAACCAAACAAATGATTCCCCATATGAACAACAATTAAAAAATGCATTTCTAAAAGGTTGTATTGCACTTATTAGTAGCTTCATTATGAAGCATATGATAGACCATCGAACAGGTAGGCTACAAGCCTTACTTGAATACGCCAGACATGCTGAAAGACATTTTAATAGCAAAAAGAAGAAGAAGGCGCAAGTCTTCACTGCTGAAGATGGAGCTGAAGTATTTGTGTTGCAGTCAGGTAAAAAGGGCAAGAAGAATGCCCAGGGAAATAAACAGTCTGACAAATGATCAGAAGATTTTGAAGAGAGGAAAAAGAGAGGTGAATGCTTCAAGCGCGGGAAGAAGGGACATCTAGCAAGGGATTGTAAGCAGAACAAAAAGGTAATTACAGAAGATAAGGGAGATGAGGACTGACTATATGATAGTGAAGAAACATCATGTGAAAGTCAGAAATCATCAGGAGAAGTTAATAAACAGAAAACAAATATAAATGTGATAGAAGGAATAGAGGACGTGCAAGTAGATATGGAGAATGAAGAAAGTGAAATTTTGGATTTAGCATTATTGAGCCTAGAGCTCTACTTAGCGGATACGAAACCGGAAGTCACACATTTGGTGGAGGGAAGGGAGGTCAAATTCCTGTGTGACTCAGGAGCGTCACGGACCCTGATACACCCCTCCAAGTTACCAGAACATTCCGAATCACCTGATTATATACTGGTAAAAGCCGCAAACGGACAGCTATACAGGGAACCACTTTCCCATGATATAGCAATTACTGACCCTGTTTCAGGTTTGACCCAAAGAAGTAAAATTGTTGTTTCTGCAAAGTGTCCAGTGAACCTATTGGGCAGGGACCTTATGCAGATATTTGGCATAGCAGTAGTTCCAACTATACAAGATATGGAAGCGCAGAGACAAATGGATACCTTTGTAGTGCGATTGGAGGGTGAAACTTTTTACTGGTACAGCCAGGACCTAGTCACGACTGGTCCAGGGGCAGTAACCGAGCGACTGATGAACGTAGCCATCAGTAAAGCCCCCTCTCTCGACACTGATCGACAGCATTTGTTACACTGTACTCTATACTACTGTACTACGCCAGGACCTGATAGAGAGTATGAGCAAGAATTGTTCAGAAATCGGGCAACTAGATTGGTTTTACGTACTTTGTACTGGGATACTGAAGGGAACAGTGTAGTTAGCTGTTCATTACCTCAAGAATTCCTTGCATTATACAGATCAAATCGATTGCCACATGTCAGCTTGACAAAGAACAAAAATGTAAAATGGGCAGACTTAGGAGAAAAGGTGACAAGATGGGAAAAACAGATTGACTTAGAACTGTCAGAACAAAGGATACAGAAACAAAAACTGAATTGGCTGACACAGACACATCCAGCTGTTCACTTGCAATCTAGCGAGGACAGCTGATTAGCATTTTTATTAGAAGAAGAAGAAAGAGCCTTATGTGAAATTCCAACGACTCATTGGTCGACAGGCAAGTCAGATGTAGGACTTATTCGAACAGCAGGACCAGTTACAATTACACCAAAATCAGCATTTAGACCACAGAAAAGAAAATACCCTTTGAGAAAAGATGCAGAAATAGGAATCAAGCCTATAATAGCAGCATTACTCAAAGAAGGAGTACTGGTAGAATCTCCTGATTCACCATGTAATACACCCCTATTTCCTGTTAAAAAGGCAAATGCGGAATGGCGGATGGTTCAAGATTTATAAGCTGTGAATAATGCAGTAATACCCAGAGAACCCACGGTGCCAGACCCACATACTTTGTTAAATGATTTAAAACCGCAACAAAAATATTTATCTGTGGTAGATATCAGCAATGCTTTCTTTTCGATACCTATACATCCTGATAGTCAATATTGATTTGCATTTACATTTCAGGGTAAAAGGTATACCTATACTCGACTACCACAGGGATATTGTGAGAGCCCAACAATATTTGCACAAGAAATGGCTAGCAACCTGGCAGGGTTTACCTCACCGGGAGGTAGTCAGATTCTACTTTACGTAGATGACATCTTGCTAGCAGCCCCCACCCAGCAACAATGCAGGGAGGATACTATAGCATTATTGAAGTTTTTAGCAGCACAAGGGCATAAAGTAAACAAAAGTAAGTTACAACTTTGGAAAAAACAAGTTAGATACCTAGGATATGTGATATCCAATGAAGGTAGAATATTAGACGAGGAAAGAAAAACAGCAATTTTGCAAGCACCCAAACCAGCAACCAAGAAGGAAATGATGTCCTTCTTGGGTACAACTAATTTCTGTCGGAGCTGGATACCGAATTATGCTTTGGAATCTGCTCCACTGACTGACTTGATAAGACACCAATGGCAGCACAAGATATTTTATGATGGATACCTGAAGTAAACGCTTTCTGCAGGTTGAAGCAGTTGATAGCTTCTTCATTAGTTTTAGGACTCCCAAATTATCACAAACGGTTCTTTCAAACCGTAGATTGCAAGCAAGGATATATGACGTCAGTGCTGATGCAACAACATGGGGATAAGCAACGCCCCTTAGCCTATTATTCATCGCAGTTAGACCCAGTGGCGCGATCTTTGCCTCACTGTGTACAGGCAGTAGTTGCAGCTGCAATGGCAGTACAGGCTTCGGCCTCAATGGTGTTATTCCACCCTCTCACATTGAGAGTGCCTCATGCAGTTGCAATAATTTTATTACAAGAAAAAGTAGCATATCTCTCTCCTGCTAGACACCTTTCATGTATGACTATACTGCTGAGCCAACCTCATATGACAATTGAATGATGCACGACATTAAATCCATCAACATTACTCCCAACTCCTGCATATGGCACACCGCACAGCTGCCTACAGGAAATTGAGCAATTAGCCTTGCCTAGACAAGACCTTACAGATATGCCCTTGGATAATGCTGAGGTGACATATTATGTGGATGGCTCATGCAGAAGGGGCTCTACAGGAAAGAATCTAGTGGGGTATGCAGTAGTTACAGACACTGAAATTCTAGAAGCTCAATCCTTACCACATAACTTACCTGCACAAGCAGCAGAATTGATAGCTTTGACACGGGCATGTACTTTAGCAAAAGACAAATGTGTGAACATATATACTGACAGTCAGTATGCTTTCTCTACAGTACATGTATTTGCGCAACAAAGGAAAAATAGAGGAATGATAACATCTAGTGGAAAACCAATTAATCATGCACAATTTATTTTGGAATTATTAGAATCTATTCAGTTACCTACCAAAGTAGCTATTTGTAAATGTGTAGCTCATACAAAACAACAGGATAAGATTTTGAAAGGCAATGCACGAGCTGATGCAGCTGCAAAGCAAGCAGCCTCAGACTCAGAAACTTTACTTTTGAGTGAGGAATTACAACCTTCTGAGATTTTAGATTTAGACATGTTAAAAACAATGCAGATGCTTACTACAAAAGCGGAAAAACAAAAATGGGAAAAACAAGGGGCAATTCTTGAAAATGGACTGTAGAGTTCCAAAGAGAAAAAAACGATATTGCTGTCTAATTTATTTAGATATGCAGCTTTGTTGAGCCATGGGCAGTGCCATGTCTCAACAGGGGGGATGGTACAGTTAGTAAACCGAATATTCCAAACATATGGATTCACAAACTATACAAAAAAATTTTGTGCAGCTTGTCATACTTGTAACAAGCATCATGCACAAGGGGCATTTAAACCTAAGCAAGGAAGTTTTCCTATACCACCGTATCCGTTCCATACTATTTGTATGGATTTCATAGAATTGAATAAGTGTGAAGGGAAGAAGTATTGTTTAGTCATTGAAGATATGTTTTCTAAATGGGTAGAAGCTTTTCCAACTAAAAATCCAGATGCAGCAACAGTGGCGAAAGCCCTGATAAAAGAAGTAATCCCTAGATTTGGCATTCCGGAAAGGATTTATAGTGACAACGGCACATATTTTGTGAACCAGACAATTCAACAACTTGGGAGATTTTTTGGTATCTCCTTGAAAAACCATTGCACCTACCACCCACAGTCAGCAGGACTGGTGGAAAGGTACAATGGTACCCTCAAGAGTAAACATAGGAAGCTAGTTGAAGAAACCCAAAAGAATTGGATACACTGTCTGCCTTTAGCACTGCTGAGTATGAGAACGGTTCCAAATGTGAAAGGTCTGACTCCCTTTGAAATGGTTTTTGGGAGAGCATATTATTTATTTATTTATTTATTTTATTTTACATTTGTTGACCGGGATAGTCTGACTGGATGCATGTCCATTTTCAGTGGAGGCCCAGGGAGAAAAGCTCCAAGGGTAAGCAGATACAGCATTACATAATACCAGCATTACATATTACAAACAGACTATTTACAGAGATTACATAAGTAAGCAAGTTAACCAAGTTCCACAGGTTACAGTTAGTCCTGAGCACAAGTCAGGATTAAATTAAATTATACAGTAAACTGGTTAACAGATTTTTACACATTCGAAGTTAGCTAGGCTTGATACATTGACATAGCCAGTTAAGGACAAATGTTGTTTGAGTCTAGTTTTAAATTGACCTAAGGTGGAAAGTAAGGTAATATCAGCTGGAAGAGAGTTCCAGGATCTGCTTACAAAGTTTGCAAAGAGAGAATCACCGGCTGTGTTATTAATTTTGCTAGTCTGAATTAGTAGTTTGTTAGAGGATTGAAGCGGCTCTAGGATTGTTATAGGGGTGATAATATTTTAAGTGCAGGAGTATTGTCCGGATTATAGAGCATTTTATAGGCCATAATCAGTTGGTTATACTGGATTAGGCTAGGTAGTTCAAGCCAACCAAGCTGATTTAGATTGATGCAATGATGTGTCCTAAACGGCAGCCCAGTGGCAAACCTGGCAATGTGGTTGTAGCAAATTAGAGTTTGTTAAGGACAGTCTTGTTCAAATTCGAGAGTAGAGGGATGCATACAGAAGGGTTGAAAAGAAGGTGAGAGCGAGCTATGGCAATTTTAGCTGGAGGGGTTAGGAAGGCTTTATTCTGTAAAGTGACCCTAGTTTTTATTGATGGTTTTGATAGTTTGGTTAACATGTAGGTCAAATTTGAGATTATTGTCTATGATGACACCTAATAGTTTTGTAGATGCAGAGATTATTGTGCCATCATTTGATTTTATGGTAAAGGTGAAAGCGGTAGACCTACGTGTTGGTAAAAATAACAGCATTTGAGTTTTTTTGGGATTTAGGATCAGACAATGTTCAGAAAGCCAGTTTTCTATTGTATTAAAGGTGGTCTGGGTAGCCGACCATAACTCTACTGGAGATGTGGCTGAGCAAATCAGAGTAGAGTCATCAGCATATTGGATACAGCTGACTTTTGGGATGACAGTATAAAGGTCGTTAATGAAGATGGATGAATATTATGTGCCTCAGTGGAAAGCTCTCATGCCCGCAGAACAAGAGGCTGACAGTTCATTAGCTAGTTATATGAGGAAACTGTTAACAAATAAATCTGTTTTGCAGTTTAACTCTTTTTCAGATAAGGAACAGACCAGACCGGTGGAAGCAGTATTGGCCCCTGGGACGTGGGTGTGGCTGAAAGTGACGAAAAGGAAGAATTGGGCGAGTCCAAAGTGGGAAGGACTGTACCAGGTACTGTTGGCAACGCCTACTGCAGTCAGAGTGGCTGAGAGGACGTCCTGGGTTCATTTGACACACTGCAAACTGGTAAAGAACTTTCAACTTGATAAAAACTTTGTGACTGAAATACAACAAGGGCAAGATGGCCAAAAACAAAGCAAATAGAAATTTAGATCAACCCCAGAGATGTTGCGTAATCATTTTGCTGAGTATACATTTATTGACTATAATTGTGACAATTTTCCTCTTGTTGTGGTTTTTCCTACATTCAACCACACAAGTGAAAGTGGGAAGGCGTGACGAAATGTCTATAGACCGGCACCCAAATTTTAACACATACCTAGCCATGAAACGTGTATATGCAGAGACTATGAACATTTCAAATTGCTGGGTTTGTACAGCTATACCAACAGCATATGGAGGACTGATAATGTCCGCTGTCCCCTTGGGGATAAATTAGACTTGGGAAAATCTACTCTTTGATACAGGAACTGTGAGATCACGGGACAAAGTAGATTTATTTTTACTTGTCACACAAAAAGGAATTGTATGTTTTTACAAAAATGATACTCTCCAGGTGGGCTGGAGCAATTGTAATATAACCATATCTTACCGGTGTTATATTAAGAATAGTAATGGCAATATTCTTTGCAATACTAATTATGACTCATATCTGAACTCACTGAAAACAACCATGAATGACATTCGCAAGAATCCTGTTTTGTTTAAACAATTGTCAGTTATAGATCAGAAAATGTTTCATGCAGGGTTAATGCGTATTAGTACTAAAGTAGAAAACTGTTATTTTATTTGTGGGAAAAAAGCATATAAATGGTTACCTGAGAATTGGTCTTTTTTTTTTTGGGTTATCTGGTTCCGGCAATAAGACATACTGCAGAATTACCTTTGCGTAAGATACGAAACGTGAGAGAAGTAGCTCGGAAACCTGGAGGTCCAGTCGAGAAACCTGTAAATCCAGTTGGACGGATCGAAGCTGGCTGGAAAGACCATAATAATGTGAAAGAAAAAAGTAAATTGACTCATATGGACTTGAGTGACAGTGTTATATCTTGGGCAGGGATATTCCCAGCATATGGAGCAGTCAAATCGATCTGGGAGCTGAGGAAGTTGTCGAAACTTCTCGAAGTAATGAGCAATGCAACTTTCTCTGCCCTAGAACTGGTGACTGATGAACTGAATGCAATGAGAACTGTTGTGCTTCAAAATCGAATGGCTCTTGACTTCACCCTAGTGGCGAGAGGTGGTACGTGCGCACTTATCAAAGAAGAATGCTGTGCTTACATACCAGATAATAGACATGAAATTAACAATGACCTAGAGGTAATTCAGCAAGTATCAGCCATGACTGAACCAGGCCCAAACCCACTGATGAACTTTTTCCAGAATCTATTTGGGGGGGTGGGGTTCCATCCTTCTGAATATTCTGATTGCCATTTGTGTGGGTATACTCCTAATAGGAGCATGTGTTTGTTGTGGAATTCCCTGCATGAAAAGACTAATCAAAGATTTTATTGATGTATCTGTTACTGAAACTTTGTACCAAGATATTGAGCTTGAAAAATTTATCTCAGACGACATTTTTTCTGAAGTATAGATCGAATGACTCACCTAGCTGAAAATCCTTAGTGGAAGAGGTTGGGAGATGAAATGATATTATACATACTTCAAAATAGAATAAAAAGTATTAATAGGAGGGAAAATGTTAGAAAAATATGTATTTGAATATATGTGAAATGCTAGTTTAAAAATAAAGTAGTATGTAATGCATTTTATTCTATTAATCATATAACAGAAAGGATAAATTCATGTGTAAATGCAAGTAGTTTTGAAACTGCAGTGTGGCTTGTAGCAAATTGACCTCCGACCCCGGCAGTTGCTAGCTTAGCAAGTTTTAATGTTTATGCTTTTCACAAGTGATTATCTGCTGGGTCAGGAAATTAAATATGTGAAATAATGAAATCTTCTGCTCTTTCCTGCTGGGATGATTTGGCCTTGTATATGTGTTACTAAGATAGCATGCAGCCAGGAAAGTGTTGCAGTGAACAAAGATGTGTATTAGAAGATTGAATCTGCTATTGTATTCAAACTGATGTGAAACCTTGAAGAAGTAACTTTACAGAAAGACATTATGTCTGACCAGGTGGATAGCAAGGCCGTATTTTTACCAGAGGAAAACTTTTTTAAAATATACAGCATCAACAGTTTTTATGAATTGAGGACTGTAAGCTAAAGTGATGTAGATGCCCTGTGACATATCACATCAGTAAGGTGGGCACAACTTGATTGTGAAGACTATAAAGATCTGTACACTTCCTGTTTCAAGACAAAATTCTGTACTTGTACGTTTTTTGCCTCCTGGTGTACACTAGTAAACTTTTGAACCTGAACCTCCAGTGTATTGAATTCTTAATTTTATTTAACATTATTACACAAGGGTTAAAAAGCCTGGTGAAACTTTTGCAGCATATATAACTGACGTCAGATATAAGGCTAAAACATGCAGATTTTGTGTTTTGAGAGATGAGTTGATCAAAGACAGGCTTGTGTGTTGTATTAATAATGACACAGCGAGGAAGATTTTGCTTTGAGAAAATAATTTGATGTTAAATAATGCCACTGAGATTTGCCAGATATGCCAGCTTACAGAAAAGCACACGTGTGTTTACAAATGAGAATAGCTGTGGAAAGCACAGTGACAAAGCTCATGTTGATAGTATGGAGCACGTGGTTAAAGTAAACAAACCCAAGCACATGGCAGCTACTGCAGGACCTGTAACAATCCATGGGAAACCCCAAATCTTTCCAGCAAAATCCAGGACATGCTCAGTAAAACATAAGGGTGAGTCAGCAAAGTCAAAATATATGCCCCCACCCAGCTTTATGGTAAACTGTTGTAACTGTGGTGGAAATCACGAACACAAAAGAGAAAAGTGCTTAGATTTTGGTCGGCAGTGCCATTCTTGCAATAAGTGTTATCATTTTAAAAGATTTTGTAAATTAAATAAGGCACATTCTTTTATTAAAAGAGAGCATTCCAAGAAGCCGGTTGATCAATTAGAAAGCTGTGACTCTACATTTTATATTGATGGTGTGCCTGTGCTTGGTGAAACAGTTAATGCAGCAGATTTGTGGGTAAAAAATGAAATATTTTGTACTGTTTTTATTAATGGGTGTCCCATACAGCTCAAAGGATATACTGGCTCAAAGTGCAATGTTATGTCAGCATCAACATTTGCTTGTGTAAAAGCTGCAGAACAACTTGATTTGACAAAGTGTATGAAGCTTGTTGCTTATGGTGGTGAAGAGATTTAAACCAAAGGCTCAGTAATGTTTTAATGTTACTCTGCTGGGAACAGCTATGTCTTGTAGATTTTCATAGTCAAGAGTCACATGCAGTGATTATTAGGCCTTAGAGACAGTTTGAAAATGAGACTGCTTTCATTAAACAAAGAACTTGTTAAATCTCAGAAATATTCTTCATGATAATCATCTTGGTTCACCTGCCCAGAGACAAACTAGGCATCAACCCCTATATCACTAGGTGGGTTGTAAATTGGATCGCAGATAGAACACACAGTGTGAAAGTAGCAAACTCCAAGTCAGACTGCTGACCAGTCATGAGTGAAGTCTACAGGGATTGGTCCTGGGTCCTCTACTGTTCTGCATCTACTTCTCAGGCTAGCACAAAGGGTCTCTGGCTGACCAAGTTTGCAGACAGCTGCAAGCTGGGAGCCATTAGCAACTCCCCAAGTGATGCAGATATCCTATAGAAAGGTCTCACTGAGACCAATGACTGATGTCGAAACTATGGCCTTAAGCTTAATGCCAAAAAATGTGTCATCCCCTTTGGTAAAAACTCAGTTCCCACTAATTACCACATCGATGGGAGCCCACTGAACACTTAAGGTGTTATAAGAGATCTGGGGAGGCACTGTTGGACTTTGCTAAGCGGACTTTATTACATTTCTGTTTTCAACTACATCCAATAAAGGATTTCATTGCTGTTTGAAGCTTGTGGTGGTGTCACTTGGTTTGTATTTTCTTCACATTGCCACTGTGGTCAGAAAGTCCTTCTATGTGGAACATCTCATTACCAAGGGTTTTGCATCCAGGAAGAAAGAGGACATTGTCTCTCTCTCTCTACTCTTCCCTCATTAGACCAATCATCAAGTATAATGCCCCATTTGGCATGTACCTCGCTAGACACCTGCAACAGCTGGAGAGGTCACAGAAGTACCTCATGAAGAGGATCCTAGGCATTAAACACATGTCCTACATGGACAGACTCAAAAGACTCCAGCTATTCTCTGGCTCCGTATATGGGCGCTCTACTTAGAGGGGGGTGATCTCTGCTTGACTTACAAATCCATGTCTGACCAGCTCTGTTAGAAATGCTACATCTAAAGAAATCCCAATCACTCCACACCACATGCTCCAAAGACCTCAACCTCATTACCACAACCAACAGAACATGTTGGAGGGACAGATTTCTCACCCAGAGACTGCCCATGTTCTGGAATAGACTTCCCATACATGTCCAAGCAGAGCACCTTGCTGTCCCAATTCATGAGAAATCTTGATTAGTGGATGGGTAATAGAAAGTTCACCCTGGGGATCAGTCCAGTGGCTCTGCTTGATAGAGGCACTGGGAACTAATGCCAGGCCAAGGCAAGGCACTTCTATGTGCTAGGCTTGTAACAGCTCCAGGGCCCTTAGCCTATTACACACCTAGGAACCTATGAACCTACAAACCTATTTGTTATGAAAACCAGACTCTATTAAAAACCTGGAATATTTGAACTAGTGATAAATTTCTTGTTTCTTTCTTAGTGTTTTTTTAGTTTCTTTTTTTAAGTATGTGACTATTTATTTCAAACACATTAAAGGAATTCAAAGTTAAAAAGTTTTGGATAGTTTAGAAATATTAGAAATATAAAGCTACATAACTTAAACTCTGTCCCAGGGATTCATGAAGCTTGCGCCAGGTTCAGACGTAGCGTCGGCGTTCTAACACCAAAGATGGTCAGCGAGCGATTCAGGTACGAGCTGTTTCTATGTACACTACCTGCGTACGCAATGCCTGCACAATTCCCAAGCCTTGTATGCTAATTATCCCATGTGCAGCAGTGTAGCATGCAAATGAAGGTATGTAGTGATTCAGGAAGTGGTGCAGGCGTAGTGTAAGCATGCAGAAATGTAACCTGTAGAAAACGGTTTACATTTTTGTAAACATAAAATAGGAGCCATGACAGCTGACCAAATGCATGTACTATATTGTTAATATATGCCAATGGCTAAATATAAAGCCATTGGCATAAAAAAAAATGTACAAAATATAAAATTAACATTTAATATATTTATAGTCGCACTATTGCAACGTGGAAGCACAGGGCAGTGATGCGCAAAGGGGATCGCAAGGAATATATAAAAATATAGAATAAAACTGCAATGAAGCACGATTTCCCCATAATAGTCAATGCCAGGCATATACACCATATTCATGAAGCAAGGGGTTGCTAAGAGGCAGTGACAGTGTTATGTGCAGTAGCTAGGAATTAGTAGGCAATGCCATGCAGATGAGAGGAGTAATAGTGAATCGCAGATTCCCTACTGGTGTAAGGATGCAACTCACAGCATAGCATTATAACACCGAGGTGTGCCCTTGAGATAAAGATGACATCAAGAGAGGGGTGTGTCGTCATTGCTGTAAACACATTGGAGCATTGCTAAACCCGTCTGCCCCTAGCTAGGCAAAGCTGCAGGATAGGAGTGTGTTGAATTGCCCATAGTTATGCTTAGCTGAGAGTACACAAGGTAACTGAGTATGCATGTGAACGGAGATGAAAACGTGCATAAACCCAGTAAACGGGTATGTGCAGCACGCACTGCAGCTGAAACAGGAAGGATATAGGAAAGAAATAAGGAAATGCTGCAGCAGTGAAATTGGAGTACAAATGACTAATTAACACCTAGGAGCCTACAGTGGGCCATTGACAATAGCTAACAAGGCTGAAAGCAGCTAACTGCAGAACAGAGAAGAGGAGGGGCTGTACTGCAAAGAAAACAGCAAAGTGTCAAAGCAGAACAAAGCCGATATGCAGTATATCAGCTACAAGGTACATTTTGCCATGACTAGGTAGGGAAAGTACAAAACAAGAAAGACGGCAGGTGGATGCATGCCTGGTAATGGGAGGGGATCCAGGTCTAAAAGTGAATTAAAGGGCAACAGATTAATCAAGGCAGGCAAGTAGATCTCCACAGTAAAGGCCCCACACTTGCAGTACTCATTGCAAAACCCATAATAAAGACACACAGCAGCTGGAATAGCTCATACACGCCCACTTACATCAGCAGCATCCATAGTACAACACTATAAAGTGTGAAAGCACACATTTGTGTATTCCCATACACTCTGCACCAGTAGTGTATACAGACGGGGAACTTTTATTACGTACATGTTAGGGACTGCCATAGCTTTGATCCACCAGCATGTGTTGGAGACTGAAGGTGGTGTGGAGGATGAAAGACCACCCC
>NW_025049695.1:2500-14371 GCF_019279795.1 Protopterus annectens
GAGCCGATCCTCGGCTCCGTGTCGGCCGCTTGCAAGCTCTGCATCGAGAAGAAGCTCGAGACAACCTAATACCCACAATCCCTCTCTGCCTTTACCTCAGATCTAGTTTGCCGCTGCTGCGTTCGCATCACTGGGTCGAGCTCGAGCACCTACAGATAAGATTTAAAACTTTATTATTATTTTTTGAGAAAAAAATTTATTCTAAAGAACTTGTAGTGACATAGTGTATATGTGTGTGGTAAGGTTAGAATCTCTCGGTTCCGTTAAGTTTATTAACTTATCAGAGTTTTTCGGGGCCTACCACCCTTTACTTGGATTGACAACCGGACTGACAATTTTATTATCGGATTCGACATTTTCTCTGGACGTGACTATTTAACTGGACTTGACTTTTCACCTTTTATCTGCTTTAGCTGTAAGATGTCTGAGAAGGCTAAATCTGGATTTAAGTGTTGCCAATGTGGGCAAAAAATGTCAGTTACTGACAACCATAGTTCCTGTGTCTACTGTCTTGGCCCTCTCCACCTGCAAGAGGACTGCTCTATTTGTCACTCTTTCAGTGGGAGGGTCATGACAGATAGGCGCAGGAAACTCATGGATAGGGGGTTATTAAAACCTACCTTTCAGGAGGCTCTGGATGCTTCAGACCAGGCATCCAAATCCTCGAAGGAATCGAAGACGTCGGAGCCCAGGTCATCGGCTCCGAGCTCTTCGACTAAAGTTAGATCACCGGTTCCACAGACTTCGGGGCCGAGTGTTCAACTGTTGGCAGTTTCCGAGCCTCGAGTCTTGGAACCGGTGATGGAGCTCCCTCCACCGGCATTGTTGAGGTCGGCTCCGTCTTTGATTCCTTCGACTCGTTCTTCCAGACCACTCTCCGACACCGATGTAGACCGCGTGGTGCAGAAGTTAATGGAGAATACGGCCTTATCCAAGCTCATCTCGGTCTCCTCCCAATTGGTGTCGAGACTTGAAGGCCTTCCATTATCTCCATCTGTTCCTCCTCCGAGACCTGTCCAGTCTTCGGAGCCGGAAGAAGCTGAACTGCTGATTGTGGAGCCCTCGGTGCCAGAACCGTCTTTTTCTCGGTCGGCTCCGTTCACCTCGACTCCGTCCGATCCGGTACCGGAGTCTCGGAGCCGAAGATCCATCCTTGGTTCCGGGACCGAGTCGGACCGATGTTTCGTTCCGGCGCTCCCTCTCGGGGCCTCGGCTCGGATCGACTCGGTTCCGTCCTCGGGGTCGATGCCTTCGTTACCTGTTTCGGGGATTCTTCCCATTTCTTCGGAACCGGGAGATACCTCGACTCGGGACCCGGGGGCTTTCGACCTCATGAGGAAGGTGTTGTCTACCCAGACAACCACATCAGCAGAAACAGCTTCTCCTCCCCATCAAGGACCGTTATCCTCCTCTGCACCCACGGCTACATCCAAGCGTCGAGCACCGGTGTCTCAGCCACCCTGGAGGTGCCCCTCTTCCTCGGAGGCTTCTTCGGATGCTCCCCACGAAGAAGTCCCTAGGAAAAGATTGTGTAAGAGGAGACACTTAGATTCTCCACAAGAATCTTTGACATCCGATACTGACTTGGATGAGTCAGAAGGGTCCCCTAAGTCACCTTCGGAAGATGTCTCTTTTTCTGACATCTTGGAGATCCTAAAACAGAGAGGTGACTGGCAGTCCCTCCCCCCTTCTGAGGATGAGTCAGTCTTGCTGAAGGCATTTGGTGCTCGCCCTTCCTCCTCCTGGGTCACTCCGCCCTTCGATGAATTAATGGAGCTAATTGCTCGAAGGGCATGGGAGGCTCCTGACACAGTGGAGCCAGTCCCTAGGAAGCCTAATAAATACATTACTGCACCCCAGGACAAGGCTTATTTGACAAAAGGAGTTCCAGTGGATGCTATGGTGGTGGCAGCGGCCACGAAGAAGGAGATGTCGGAATCTTCCTCATCTGTCCATCCCCCTAATAAAGATTCTAGGACTATGGACAGGTATGGGAAGCGCATTTTTAGTTCAGCGGCTTTTTCTATGCGATCCCTGAACTATTTGACACACTTTACACGGCTACAGAGGGATCTAGTCAAAGAGTTGGGAGATACCCTCCAGGGTACTACAGATGCTGCTGTCTCAGAGAAAGTGACAGCGCAACTTAATACCCTTACATCCATTGTGAACTCGTCCATGAGGCTGATCTCTTATGCAGCTGAAGGTTCGAGTAGGGCAGCAGCTTCAGCGATTGCTCTTCGTAGACAATCCTGGATGCGCTTATGTTCATTTGCGGAAGCCTTCAAGTCTTCCTTTACTAACGCCCCATTTGACGGTGCCACTCTCTTTGGCCCCAAAGTAAAGGAGACCCTTACCCGGTGTGAGCAGGAGGGAAAGACTCTGTCTGCTGTCGGAGTCCGTTTTTCCACCCCATCCAGACCGTACCCCAAAGGGCAACGCGGTGGGAAAATGTGGTTTCGAAAACCCCAAGGTTCTTTCCCGGGCACACAGGGTGATGCTCCCTCTAGAGGCAGAGGAGGGGGCAGAGGTGGAAGACGCCGCCCTGGCGGCAGAGGGGGTCCGCAGAATCAAGGTGACAGGGATACACTCTCTGGTAAACCTTTCCAGCACTCCTGAAAGGAGGCCCGACTGTCCTGCTCTGGAGGCAGTCGGGGGTCGCTTAGCTTTATACCCTCAGGCCTGGCAAAACATTACTACAGACAACTGGGTAAAAAGCGTTGTTACCAGAGGTTACAGAATACCATTTCTGTCCAACCCCATTCCAAAGAAAAGACTCCCAGATGTGCCGCCCCATCTGTGAGAACCAGCAGCTATAGAAATTTCAAAGCTGCTAGAAAAAAGAGTCATCCAACCAGTCCCAGCGGACCAAAGAGGATTCGGAACTTACTCAAGGTTCTTTTTAGTTCCAAAGAAGACAGGGGACTGGAGGCCCATTCTGGACCTAAGCAACCTCAATACCTTCGTCAAGAAAGAAAAGTTCCGAATGGTCACGCTTCAATCGATCCTTCCATTCTTACAGAAGGACGACTGGATGTGCTCAATAGATCTGAAGGACGCATACTACCACATCAAAATGGCCAGGGCGTCCAGAGATCATTTCGCTTCGGCTGGGAGCCAGTCACTTTCAGTTTCGAGCCCTGCCCTTTGGTCTGACCTCAGCCCCCAGGGTCTTCACCAAATGCATGGCAGTGGTAGCGTCTCACCTGAGACGCCTAGGATTCCAGGTGTTTCTGTATCTGGACGACTGGCTCCTTTCTGCCACCACCCAGCGTCAACTAGTACAGGCCAGAGATTACACTCTTCAACTGTGTGTTCACCTCGGAATTTCCGTAAACTTCGGAAAATCTTTACTACAGCCATCACAGCGTATCTTATTCATAGGAGCGGAATTAGATACACATCAGTTAATTCTAAGGCTTCCTCCAGAGAGGATACTTTCACTTCAGACTCACATACGTCTTCTTCTGTCGTCCAGAAAATCCCCAGCAAAACTGGTACTGAAGGTTTTGGGACTCATGGCAGCTTCTCTTATTGCGATACCCTTGGGAAGACTGCACATGAGAGTCCTACAATGGCTACTGTTTGCACAATGGTCGTTCCAACAGCTACCTCTGACACACGAAATAACGAACACATGCAAATCACACCTAGTCTGGTGGCTTCAGACTTGCAACCTTTCCAGAGGAAGACCATTTGTGCTACCCACGCCGACAGCTACGGTGACCACGGACGCTTCCCTGATAGGGTGGGGGGGCATTTTTCAGGGACAGACAGTCCAAGGCGAATGGACCAATTTAGAGTACAATCTGCACATCAATGTTCTGGAGTTGAGGGCAGTGTTTCTAGCGTTGAAACACTTTGCTCCCCTTCTTCCTCTAGGGACTATTGCAGTTCAGACGGACAACATGTCTGTAGTCTGGTACATAAACAAGCAGGGGGGAACCAAGTCCTATCAGCTATGCAGAGAGGCCATGAGAATCTGGCAGTGGGCGGAGTCCACGGGTCGCTTTCTGATAGCAATGCACATCCCGGGGTCATCCAACGTCATAGCCGACAGGCTGAGCAGAGCAATCCTGTTGCCGCACGAGTGGTCCCTAAAACAGTCAGTTGCGAAAAAGATATTTCGCAAGTGGGGCCAGCCATCCTGCGATCTGTTTGCGTCTCCAATGAACGCCAAATGCAGGAGCTACTTTGCCCTATTACCCCCTCCAGGGGAAGTCCCCAGGGACGCACTGATTCACGATTGGCCCCCGGGTCTCCTGTACGCCTTTCCTCCTTTTCCCCTGATTGCAAAGTTTCTCCAGAAAGCCAACAACCTGCAAAGGACAATAATCCTCATTGCCCCATTCTGGCCTCGTCAAATTTGGTTCCCTTTTCTCATGACACACTGCATTCGGGGGCCCTGGATCCTGGACCCAGAGCCAGATCTATTGACTCACTCGTCAGGGGCTCCCCACCCCTCGCTCTTGTCCCTCCATCTAGCAGCTTGGCTGCTCCAATTCCCTACTTAGCCAGGTCTGATCTTCTTTCACCTGCAGTTCAGAATATACTAGTGGCTTCTCATAAAGCTTCCACTACTAAAACATACACTAGTAAATGGAAGCGCTTTGTATTTTGGGCAAATACACAGCAATTGGACCCTGTCATAGCCCCTTTAAATAAAATTTTAGAGTTTTTAACAGAATTGTTCCACCAGGGTGCTTCTCCTGCCACTTTAAGGGTTCAATTGGCTGCCATCTCCAATTTCCATGTAGAAGAATGTGGGGCTCCTGTTATGGCCCACAGACTTTGTAAAGCCTTTTTAAAAGGGTCTTTTCATATTAGACCACCAGTTAGATCTCCTACGTCACCTTGGAGTCTAAACTTATTATTATCTAAGTTGATGCTGCCCCCTTTTGAACCAGCCTCCTCTTGTCCATTGAAATTTTTGTCGTGGAAGACCCTCTTTTTGGTAGCCATTACATCCGCTAGGCGAGTATCTGAGCTTCAGGCTCTCTCCATTAAACACCCTTATTTGATCTTTCACTCTGACAGAGTTTCTCTTCGCACTAATTCATCCTTTCTTCCCAAAGTTTGCTCTATTAACAATATTAATCAGTCCATTGAATTACCCACCTTTTTCAAGAATCACTCCAATAAAATGGAGTATATGTTACACAAACTAGATGTCCACAGACAACTGAGATTTTACTTGGATAGAACAAAAGATCACAGGAAATCTGATCAACTTTTTGTAGCCTTTGCTGATAGCAGAAAAGGAGTAGCGGTTACTAAAAGAACTCTTTCTAAATGGTTAACTGATTGTATCATCTATGTCTATGATTCTTCAAATCAAACTTTATTGGACAAACCCAAAGGACATTCCACAAGATCAGTGTCTACATCCCTGGCTCATGCAGCTCGCTTACCACTAGACGCTATTTGTGCGGCTGCTACTTGGTCTAAACCACATACATTCATTTCTCATTACAAGGTAGACAAGGTTTCTAGGGACAGGGCAACCTTTGGTTCCACTGTGCTCAAGAACGTCCTTCCGTGAGTTCCTCAGGAACATGGAGCTAGGGATGCTACCCATGTGTAAGAACAAACGGCGAGATCGAACACTATCACATATAGAAGTTATGTCCTTACCATAACGTTCCATGTGGAGTGTTCATCTCGCCTTTGTTCTTACATTCCCACCCTCCCACCCTTAGGAAGAACGTTCAGTTTGGTGCCTGTTCTGGGGTATTCTGCTTCTGCTTTGCAGTTGTTGTATATATGGTATGCATGTATGTATATATATATATATATATATATATATATATATATATATATATATATATATAGATATAAGTATTTTGTGTCTATGTGATTGGCATGAATGTGTTCTCTCTCTGACTGCTGGTTTGCTTGCAAACTAGATCTGAGGTAAAGGCAGAGAGGGATTGTGGATATTAGGTTGTCTTGAGCTTCTTCTCGATGCAGAGCTTGCAAGCGGCCGACACGGAGCCAAGGATCGGCTCTGAACCATGTGTAAGAACAAAGGCGAGATGAACACTCCACATGGAACGTTATGGTAAGGACATAACTTCTATTTATAAACTGTTAAAAATCTCACTAGACTTGATCTGCAGCAGTTTGGCTGTGCCCAGTAAAGATTCTGCCTAATGAATTTTGTTAACTTCTACTAGAGGGTTATACAGGCTGTAAACATTGGTCATGCTGTTTCCATGCTGTATCTTGAGTTGATTAAGGGATTTCACACCATACATGATGTTGGCATCATAAGTAAACTTACCACTTTAAAAATAAACCACTGCATGATAAGATGTATTGCAAACTGGCTAAAAGACAGAACCCATACAGTGCAAGTGGCAGGTACCTCATTAGAAGGTATAAAAGTAACCAGTGGTTGTACCCTATGGCTAAGTGTTGAGGCACTTTCATTTCACCATTTACTTTTATGATCACCAAACTTGAAACCAAGACTTCTGGCTGTGTTTGGAGGTGACTGAAAACAGCAGTTTTTGTAAAGTCCCCCTCTATTACACTAATTCTTCAGCAAGAACTTAAATAATTGGCTTACTGAAAATGGACTCAAATTAAATAAGAAAAAGTACAGTTTTATTCATTATTTAATTAATTATTTAATAGTGTTATTAGATCTGGCAGACAACCCCTCACTCTGCATACAACGCAGACATTGCCCTTCTTCAAAACAGAAATGTTGTTAGGGATCTATGAGTTGATAATTTGCTATCTTTTAATTAATAAGGGACAACAGTAGTTAGAAAATCCTTTTACTCAGTGTAGCTTGTTTTCAAAGATATATTACCAGATATGGAAAAGTAAAGGTTTATTTACATTCAGCATTAATTGGTAAAATGATGGAGTATAATGCCCACTTTAGGAGATATCTGACTAGACATATCAAACAACTGGAAAGACCCCAGAGGTTGCTAATTAATGAGATTACAGGCTTAAAGATAATGAGGTATCTTTCTTCAGTATCTTACAGGATATTGAGGGGAGATCTGTGCCTTGCCTTTTGTGCCATGAGATACCCAGTTATTCTGGATCTCTTGTATCTCCATGTAAATCTTCACCAGCAGATAAATTAAATGCAATGGAGAGACATATTTATCATACACACCTGTACTGACCTTGCAGATTAGGCACTGTGATATACATTATCACCCTTCAAATAAGAATTAGATGATTGGTTGGGCACCCACAAATTGAGCCTGACTTGCCTGTCTTAGCCCTCCTAGAAAAAGGGTTCTGATTTAAGGTTAAATACTAGCAAGCATAAATAGGGGATTCATTTACCATACAACTCCTATGAATCATATGAAAATGACTGATAACAGCTTCAGAATATGGGTGATATTTAATAGGAAATGTCAAGTATATCACTACTTTCTGCTTTCATTAGAGTCCATTTTTTTACACAGGGTAAGGCAAGCTGCAGCCAAAATACATCAAAAGCAGTTGTATTTCAATGTTATTTCTAACTGTTTTATTTCATGGGGCTTTTCTCCCCAGGCTTCCATTGATTTTTTACCACACAGTCAGACTTCCCCAGTAAACAAATGCAATTAAATAATAAAAGCAGTGTTGGTCAGCAATGCAAATAATATACCCAGAACCATTTTGGTTCTCTGTTAGGTGGCAATGGTGAAATGTATTTTAAATTAATCCATAGACACCACTAAAACTTAAATCCAAGCTAATTAAGTGCACAAATAGAGGGCAATGGTTGTCAAAATGTATTGAGTTTATATGCAAACACTTGCATAAAAACAGTCAAAAAGCACTGCAAATTATATTATCCCGAAAGTCAAAGATTCCCACTTCAGCTCCACAGTAAGCAAATATTAAAAAGAAAATATCACCCCAATGACATTAACAGTATTTCACAAAAAGGTGAGAGACAAAAGGCAATGCTCCTGAATTAAAGCTCTTTTGGGTTGATGTCATTACAATAAAATGAATGATACTTAGCAAGAGAAAAGAAACCAGCTGTAATTTGAAACAAAAATGTCTCTCATGCTAAGCATCAACTGTACAGCAGAAAAATAAATTTGTGCTCGCCGATAACTGACTTACAGATAGTGCTCAATCCAGGTACATGTAATTCACAGGAAATAAAGTATAGTGTTGCCAGGAAAAGAGCATGCTATGACAATAAATATATTTCTAACTGTCCCTGATTTTGCTTAGAGTTTTTGTTCCATCATCTAGTAAAATTAGTGAATGAAATACATACTGTGTGAATCAGCATACCTCTCAGCTATGCCTGATTTTGCAGAGGGACCTTGATTTTGTTTCATATTTTGATTTACTAGTATACTGCTAAGGATTACAGTCAGTCATTAATGTTATACATCAGAGCTTCTTACTTCTTGTTCAGAAAAAGGCACACTGATGGAAAGTCTGTTGTTCTCTTAACTTTTCAAAGAATTAGAGTAATATCAAAAAAACTGTTTCCGATTTTGAGTCATTACAGCATCACTTTGCCCCCACCTCTCAAGCCAAGACATTGAGCTATGAAAGAAGGGATCAGTAGAAAAAGTGTGTGGATGTTACCCTTCAATACCAAGGGAAAATCTACAAGTCAGATCCTGAAATAATACACCTGTTTTTCGAACTTTTTTCAGATATCTATAGTAGTCATAAATGTGATACTCTAAAGCCTCAGATGGAGTCTTTTCTTAATTCTATTAAATTCCCCTCTCTTAAAACTAATCAAATCTCCCTCTTATCTGCCCCGTTCGACATTCAAGAAGTCCAGGACATCATAAAAAATCTAAAAATAGGCAAAGCCCCGGGCCCTGACGGCTTTACTACTAACTTCTTCAAAGCTTTCTGCACAAACACCTCCCCCATACTATTGAAAGTCTTTAACTATATTATTAAAGAGGGTATTACTGATAGACATTGGAATAATTCGAAAACTATTTTACTATTAAAAAATAAACAAGACAAAGCAGATCCACACAATTACAGACCAATCTCGTTAATAAATGTTGACATTAAGATTTTTGCTGCTATATTAGCAAATAGATTAAAAAAAGTTCTCCCGTCCTTAATTTCCCCTGACCAAGCTGGTTTTATGAGTAATAGACACACGTGGGATAATACGTTAACCTTGGATTCCATAATACAATTTACCAAAAAAGAAAGAAACCCAATATACGCCCTAACTTTAAATGCCTCCAAAGCTTTTGACAGAGTTAACTGGGAATTTCTGTTTGCTACCTTGTCCCATTTCAATGTACCTAAATCCTTTTCGGATATGATTAGAATACTTTATACAAATTCTCAAACTTACCTTTACATAAATAAACAGAGATCAGAGCCAATTTTGATCACTAATGGAACAAGACAAGGGTGCCCACTTTCACCTTTCCTTTTTAACATTTTTATAGAGCCTTTCTTTCTTTATATTACTCAGAATACCTATCACAATATACCTAAAATCCTAAATACACAGGTTGCACTATCAGCTTTTGCTGATGATCTCAATTTATATTTTCAGTCACCCAATTCAGACTTACCCAAAATTCTGGATGCCATAAGGAACTTCTCTATCGCATCAGATTACCAAATTAACAATAAAAAATCTCATATATTCCCAATAAACCCCAATTCACATAAATCTTTTTATTTCCCTGAGTCCTCTTTCCGAATAACATATAGCCTTAAATATTTAGGTACCCACTTTGTACATAACCAAGCCTCTATGCTTCAAAATAACTTACTTAAAACATGGTCTAACATACAACAAGATTTACAAAGATGGAAGCATATGAATTTAGCTTTCCTGTCCAAAGCAGCAATTGTGAAAATGAATATCCTACCTAGACTTCTATTTCAACTCAATGCTTTGGATGTGTTAGTTTATAATAATTTTTTCTCCAAAATCAACAAAGAACTAGCTGGTTTCATTTGGTTCCCTAAATCAGTTAGGATCGCTTACCCTAAATTAACTTACCCTAAGGAAAAAGGTGGGCTAAGTCTTCCAAACTTCCAATTATACTACAAGATTATCTGCTCAATTAGGGTTTGGTCTATCTCAAATTTTAACATCAAAACACAAACGCACTATCCAGTCTGGGTTAGAATTTGGTATCAACATGTTATAACTAACAAAATTAATCCTCAGGCTATTCCTTTTCTATCCACTACTTCTATGAACAACTGTAATCTAGCTCAATCTCTGAAACATAAAATCAGGCTTTTCCAAAACCTTATTAAAGATGTCAATCTGGAAAAGGTTCTACCCCTTCTACAACCGTTACATCAGAATCCAAACCTTAAAATTAATAATGTAATGATTGACCTTACTAAATTCCCTCTTATCAAGGATCTCAATGTATGGGATATTCTCAAATATAGGTCTAAAACTTTACCCGAGATACGGTTAATCTTGGGAACTAATAAGAAATACACAGTTATTCTTCGACAACTAAGAGAAATTATACTGGCACAACCTTTTAACCTTTCTCCCAATACTCAGGAATTAAACAAATTAGTTGAAGTTATTTCTGCAATCTCAAGCACTAAAAAAACAATATCATCCTCTTACAAGCTATTGACTAACATGATCCACGATTCAAATTGTCTCTTCTCCAACTACTGGAATACCGTTGGACCTACCATTACAGAGGATCAAAAACTCTCAGCTATAAAATCTACTTTAGAGCTCTCCCTTTTCAAAAAGCTCCTATATACACAAATGATGCTAAACAACAACGCTTATTATACTCCTGTAACTCTTAATAAATTTAACGCCAATTCATCTCCCTCCTGCACCTGTTGTTCTTATCCGAAAGCGGACTTGCTTCACATTATGTGGTATTGCAAGCATTCTTACAAACTCTGGTGTTCTCTGAAAGTCCGTCTGGAAAAAATGGGTTATTACACCTCCACTCTCTCGTGGGAAACAGCTATTCTTCACATCCCTACATCCAAAGTATCAAAAATGCAACTTCACATTTTAATTATCCTCTGTTCACTTATTAAGCTATACATCACTAGCAATTGGTTGGATCGCACCAAACTTAGTTGGGGAAAATTCAAAGAAATGGCTCGCAAACATATTTCAGCTCATAAATTCATTATAAAGGGTCCAAAAAAAAGAGCTTATTTTAGTAAACTATGGAAGAAACTTTTAGATTTAGTTCTTAGTGAATAACTCCCCAGTAGTACATCTAGTGCAACATATTCTCTTATCCTTGTTAACCTATGGAGAACCACTGATAATTCTATTAATATTATCTCCTGTTTTTTTTTTTATTTTTGCTCTCACTACTTCAAGCATTATTATTGTAGTGGAAGTGCAGCACATTATGTTGTAAATATTGTATATAATAGCTTGTTTGGTTTCATCGCTGACAATGCTTTCCTTATGTTTTATCCTCTCTCTCACTTATATCTATGTTAAATTGTTTGGGTACTTATTATATTCTGTAACTATTCAACGCTTCATTTTAATGTTCACTACTACAATGTTTTTTCATTCTTGCTGTATGCATTGTTTCATATTATGGGAAATAAAAGAATTATTGGGAAAAAAAAAAAGAAAAAGTGTGTGGATGCTACTGCTAAGTTATAAAATATGTGATTTTCTGATGAATTAGTAAGAATTACCCAGTTAGTTAACAGTGGCATATGCTGGTCATAAAATGCATTCTAATGCAAAACACGTTGTTTCATTATTTTTATGTGAATTGGAGCAATATTTCAACACTGCCCTTGATATGGGGTCTTTTTCCAGAATTACAGCTAGGTCAACAGCTGGCCTGTAAAGAAATGTACCTATTCTCCACCTAGATAAAGACAAAAAAGGGTGTCATCTACAACTGTAGCAAACTGCTTGCT
>NW_025049696.1:0-14767 GCF_019279795.1 Protopterus annectens
CACACAAAACATGCATGTCTGTCCACATACAAGTATATACACACAAAACTGATTAACTTATCAACACATTAAATAGCTAGACTCTGTTTAGACTCTAATGATGAGCCCAAACAAGGACAAAACATGCCTGAATTTAGCAGAGTCTTGATCACTGTCCTAGTGTATTGTTAAAGACATGTATACTATTGTGCATTCTAGAGCCTGTCTAATGAAACTCTTTTATATGTTCAGGGTAAATTAGAAGATCTCCCATGATGTGTATATAAAGGAAATTTCCAAATATTTTTGTATAGATTTATTTTTTATATTTTGCCAGGGTTTCGTTTGTTTGTTTTCTAGATGTAGCTTTTTTTAGACTTTTTTCCCCCTCTGTCTGAACCTTGTTAATATCTACCCCCTTAGGAAAATACACATCAGGCTTTTTATGAACCAAGCATTTCAGTGAACAGCATAACACGCTGTTGTAAGTTGTACTGAGGAGCCAGAGCAAATGTGAAATATTTCTATGTGTTAGAAGCTGCTTATTTGTTACAGTGTCTTATTAAAGCCTGTCCATTACTATACATTCAATACCCAGTGTGTTGAAATGTTTTTATTTTTTCAGGGAATATTTCCATATCTTCCATCATACCTTTATAAGGCAAGGTTTACAAATAGTTTTGTATAGTAGAAAACAAGACATTAGTGATGCAATTTTTATAGATAGTTGGAATGTTTAGCATTGTACTTCTGGAGAACATCACCCTTTTTTAAAACATAGGCAGAACAGAGGCAGTTTGGACATGTATACAGCAGAACTGTCCGTGAGACTGAAAGATCTTAAGTGCATCCTTAATGGAGGGAATGTAAAAGCATGATAAAAGTACTAATTACTTTAGTGGAAACCATATTGCCTTACTTGCTACTATCTTTCAGGAGCACACATGCATGCACATAAGAGGACACAGTGAGGATAGAATGTGCATTGCTTTGGGGATATATATTGAAGTATTTTTCACACGATAAGAAAATAATATTTGGCTCAGACTTTGTACTGGAGACATGGAATTAGAAGTCGTAGCATAATTTGTGTATGCATAAGGAAAAAAAACACAAAACACTCCTTATGGGGAAGCATAAAAGATAGCAAATCAGTGGCTTAAGGAGGTCCTGCAATATAGTCAGTAAGAAGAAAAGTGAACAACCTAAATTAGCTAAGTGGCCATTAACTGCAAATCATTAGTACCTATGTGGTATGGAATGTCACAACTCTAGCAGTGTACACACATCCTTGCATTTTATAATGTTTTCTGAACACTGCATTAAAAAAAGCATTAAATGAACAAATGTAAATACTTAGTGAAGAATAAAAGTTATTACATTGTACAAAGAGCAATGTTATCAGTAAGTTTTCTTTTCAGTGATAATAGGGTATTGATTGTCTTCACATAAATACTGTAATATATAATACTATAATATACTATAATATTTAATACTATAGTATATTATAATGCACACAAAACTCAAATTATATTTTTTGTTAAACTTTCACAAAAAATATCATATCTTGGAAACTACTCAGTAGCCATACAGGATTCAAGCATTTTTGTTTACCAGACATAAACTTTCACAAGACAACAAGAAATGTTTCTATGAGTGCATGTCCATTGAGATATTTATAGAAATATGAAAACATATACTTAACTGTATAATTAGCAATATAACTAACACTGAATATAACTAAAGATGTGCAAATTACAGTGCAAATATCAAAGACAGTTTTCTTCAAGAATATGTAAGGTTTCACCTGATGTCATGCAACAGTTTGTAAGTCACTAGGATTTTAAAGTATTCATATGAAAATATTGTTTATTTTCATAATTACTAGCAAACAATTAGCAATATCTCGGATATAGTGTGAAATAAATGGAAATTGATAATGAATGTTACTGTCTCCCACCATGGTATTTTGCCCCATGCCCCTCGAAAAAGTAGGAATCTCAGTTATGAACATATAGTGGTATTTCTGTTATGTTGCTCAGTACATGACATGTTGCCATCAGAAGTTCATATCTGTACAGAAAAACCTCTAGCTCCCCCTTTACTATAAGCTGTATATCCATAAAGGGTGATATGCTGCACACATATTACATACCTCTCGTAAGAAGCTTTACTTTGGTTAAGTAGTACTACATATCCAGCACATATAATTCTAAGCAAAATGTTCAGCCTTTGCTGTATCACTTTCTTCTTCAATAAAACTCATTTTACATTTATGCATGCATTACTGCTCTATTTAGAAGTTATAATGTCACTATATGTTATACAGAGTAGATTTCACAATGCTTTCACAAAATGACAAAACAATTATAGACCAGCATGCTTCATGTCCACAACTTTTCTAAGTAAGTGCCAGCTAGAATTTTCATGTATAAAGCAAGGCTTACAAGGTATATTTTTGTTGTGTTTAATTTATGACTTTTTTGGCTTGTATAACATTTATGAACTGCACTATAGTCAAACAGGTCTATGTCAGTTGATCGAGTTTTCAGAAACTTAAAATTCATATCGGCGCAATAATATCATCGAATTTCTGAAAACCTGAACATTAAAAAAAGGGAAAAACAAAAAATCTTTTTTTTACATTTTTGCAGGGAGGCAAGCTGAACCCCCCCCCCAAACACCCCCTGCAAATTATATATATCAACTCCAAGATTGTACTACATTGAGAAAAACAGTATGTTTTCCCAATCCTCACTGTACAGCAATCTTCATTCAATAGCTTCGAGTTTTTAGACATTCAGTCATACCATCTCACCGATATGAATTTCAGGTTTCTGAAAACTCAATCAACTGATCATGAGGGATGCAGTCAAACACAGAAAAATGCTAACTACTGTGATGCCCGTGCCCTGGCCCAGCAATCAAGGAGCCTCAGTCCTCACCACTGACACCAGAGAGGGTGACTCCTAGAAGAGGAAAGGATAACTAATACACACAGTAAAGTACAATGTCCCTTAAGTGCACACAGAGATCACAGTCAGTCTGGGGCCGGTTGCTCCCTTACTCTCCAGGGCCCCAGTAAGACTCCCCATTGGCACAGCTGTATGGTCCAGATCTCAGCCTAGCTGGCAAGCTAACCTCCAGTACCCTCTCTGTCCAACCAGTGCTTTGTATCCCTGCCCAGGTAGCTGACACACCACACCCACTTTGAGATATGTATTTATACAACTTCACAGACACTCCTGGGAAAGGCTGATACAGATTCTCCAGCTGTGCCCCTTTACTCAGACTATACAGTAGTAATTTCTGCCAACACCAGCTAATATTATCAGCTACTAAAAGGCCCTTAAAAGGGTGTCCAGTTATTACTGTGCAATAGTATTATCCAATTGGTAATGTGACTATTCAGTCTAAGGCTTATTTTAGAGTGGCCTATTACAATGAACTCTATAAATATGCAATGTACTCTAGAGCCTATTTCTCTATAGAAACCAGCCACAGGTAAAGGTTTTTAAAATAGTTAATAATAAATAAATAAAAGACAAGACATTACTACTACACCACAGAGATATCTAAGAGTTCAGAGATCACGGAAACTTAAAACAATACAGTAGGACAGGTCTGATGTCAAAGAAAAAACATTTAATCTAACTTTCTAATCTTTCGCTAATCTTAAGAGAAAACACAGTGCTATAATCCTACTTACATACATAAAGAGCATAATAAGCAGTGCTGGGTTGATGGTCCAAGACAAATGCTTCCTAGTCTCTCATTGAACAATAGTTTTTAAACACTAACCAACAGCTCTGCTGAGGCCCTCCCAAATTACATCATTTTGATACTTAGGTTTTATCAGTATTCACATTACATCATCTTTACACTTAGTCTGGAGTTCCCAGGCCACAAACTGCATTATTTAGCAAACTAACACCTGCTCAGGAAACTACAACAATACAAGGCATTTCACATATACACACTAGCAGAAGCCAGAGCAATAAAGCACCTTCCACATGTAAATTCTGGCCCTTAACTTTAACCTTAAAACAATGGGCATGAAGCCTTCATCCAGACTCACTGGAGCCAACTTGTAAGACACCAAAGAGATTCATAAAATCTTTTCAACTTCAAAAGACACATTTTAAATGCTTGGCTAGGTTTTCCTTACAGCAGATGGCAATGTTGCAACAATCTTGAAGTTCACATTTTACAGTGTTTTCTTTCATTTAAAAACACAAGCCTGTATTTTACATTTATTTATACAATTGATAGAATTATGTATCAAATTCTATTTGACTAGGCTGGCAGCTTTCACCCATCTTTCTCCAATCTTCACATCTCTCCCCCCCCCTCGGGGAACTCAAGCAAGTTTTTTCAAGTGCCCCTTGAGAAACATCTCTTGAGAATGTCAGGTCTGTCTGAGTGTACCTCACCCCATTCCCTGTCTTGAGAGCCCATCTGCATTGGCATTGCTACTCCCACTGCGGTGCTGCACTGACATATCATATGCTTGCAACCCCAGGCTCTATCTTAGCAGCTTGCCATTTTTCTGACTGGCACTGTTTAACCATGTTAGAGGGTTGTGATCTGTCATCACAGTGAATTTTCTTCCATACAGGTAAGGCTGACATTTTTGTAGTACACACACTGTGGCTAGACATTCCTTTTCTACCACTGCATAGCATTCCTCCCTGGGTTTGAGCCTATGACTGAGATAAACCACTGGATGCTCTTCTCCCTCTGAAGGAATCTGGCTAAGTACAGCCCCCACCCCATGGTTCGAAGCATCTAGCTACACAACAAATTCTTTGCTATAATCTGAACTGGCTAACAAAGGGGGTCCTCCCAAAGCTTCTTTAACTTCTAAAATGCCTGCTCACATACTGGGGTCCACACTACCTTATTTGTCCTTTTCTTCCTTGTCAGGTCTGTGAGGGGAGCAGCTATGGTACTATAATTGGGAACGAACTTTCTGTAGTACCCTGCTGTCCCTAAGAATGTCCTCACCTGCTTTTTGGTAACAGGTGCAGGCCATGCCTGAATGGCTTCCACTTTGGCAGGTTCTGGCCTTATCGTACCACTCCCCATGCTATGTCCTAGGTAGGAGACCTCTGCTATACCCACCTGACATTTGCTTGGCTTAGTGGTCAAGCCTACCCTCTGTAGTCTGCCCAGCACCTCCCTGACATGCTGAAGGTGCTCTTGCAAGGAATGGCTGTAGATAGCAATATCATCCATGTAAGCAAGGGCAAACCCTCCTGCTAAGATATGATCTACCATCCTCTGGAAAGTCGCTTGGGCATTCTTCATCCCAAAGGGCATCTTTGTGAACTCATACAAACCAAAAGGAGTCACAAAGGCTGACTTCTCTCTAGCAATGGGAGTCAAAGGCACCTGCCAGTAACCCTTGGTAAGATCAATGGTTGTAAGATACTTAGCCCCACCCAGCTGCTCTAGGGCCTCATCTGTCCTAGACATGGGGTAAGCATGTACCTCTGTGTGACTATTTAATTTCCTGTAATCCACACAGAACCTGGTGCTGCCATCCTTCTTTGGCACCAACACCACTGGTGAGGCTCAGGGACTGTTGGACTCTTGAATCACCCCTAGTTCCAACATCTTCTGTACCTCCTCCCTCAGAGTCTGTTTGACTCTCTCAGGCACCCTATAAGGGGCCTGGATAATAGGCCTCTTGGGTCCTGTATCCACCTGGTGCTGCACCAGGTGGGTGCACCTTGGTTTCCCAGTGAACACGCCCCATATTCCTGCAACACTGCTCAGATTTCCGAACCTGGGTAGGAGATAGCTGCTGGGACATTGCTAACCCTTTCTCTGAGGTGTCAGCCCGAGCCTCACTGAGGAGATCAGTCCCCTGCTCTCCCTCAGACTCCTCCTGCAATCCACTGCAAATGCTTAGCACAAGGACCTCCTTATCATGGTAAGGTTTCTTCATGTTAACATGGTGCAATTTGTGCCCCTGCCTTCTGCCTAGCAATTCCACTATGTAGTTAACATCATTTACCTTTCTTACCATCTTGTAGGGTCCCTGCCAAGCTTCTTGCAACTTGTTGTGTCTGACAGGAATGAGAACCGTCACCTGATGCCCTACAGCATACTCTCTAGCTCGAGCATTCCTGTCATACCACACCTTTTTCTGTTGTTGGGCTTCTGCCAGGTTCTCCTGGGCCAGGCCCATGAGTTCCCTGAGCCTTGTCCTGAGGTTCAGGACATATGCCACAGCAGACTCCTTGTGAGACTCACACTCACCTTCCCACTCATTTCAAATTAAATCTAGAGGTCCCGTCACCCTATGCCCATTCAGCAACTCAAAGGGTGAAAAACCTGTGGATTCCTGGGGAACCTCTCTGTAAGCAAACAACAGATGGGGCAAATATTCATCCCACTCCCTCTTAAACTGATCTGCAAATGCCCGTAGTATGGACCTGATTGTAGAGTTTAACCTCTCAACAAGACCATTAGTCTGGGGATAGTAGGGGGTGGTCTTCATATGCTTCACCCCACAGGACTTCCACAGACAAGCCAGCAGGTCTGACATAAAATTGGCACCTCTGCCAGACAGTATTTCCTTTGGAAAACCTGCCCTGCTGAAAATCTCTACCAAAGCATTTGCCACCTTCTCGGCCTCAATGGAGGACAAAGCCACTACCTCAGGTTATCGTGTAGCATAATCTACAATCACTAGGATATACTTTTCCCCTGTGGAATTTGGGGTACTCAGAGGACCCACAATATCCATAGCTACCCTCTAAAATGGCTTCTCAATCACAGGCAAAGGAATCAAAGGAGCTCTCACCTTGTGCCCACCTTGCCTACCTTTTGGCACTGCTCACAGGTCCTGCAGTACCCTGTTACATCTCTGGAAATTCCAGGCCAATAGAAGTTTTGCATAATATGCCTCTTTTTACGTTTTATGCCCATATGACCTGCAAAGTGAATATCATGGGCTATGGCTAGAAGCCAGATGGTAAGCTCTAGGCACTACCAACTGCTGTACTCTCTCACCGTCTAGCCCTCCCTCAGGGGTCCAGTCTCTGTACAATAACTCTTTGTTCCAGTATACAGATTCCCCCTTCCCTTGAGAATCAGGTGCCTCCCTAGCTACCTGCCTCAGGCCTTGCGATGTAGGATCTGAGAGCTGAGCCTGTCTCAAGTCTCTCCTTGTAACCCTTCCCAGCTCTCCTTCCACAGGAAGTCTGGCATCCTCTGACAGTGGTGCTTCACTGTCAGCCTGGGTACTACTACTCACCTCTACCTTTGCAGTTACCAAGGGAACATCAGTACCCACAAGCAGCTGTAGCTGACATTCAGTTTCACTGCTACAGCATAGCTCACTCCCTGAAGTAACCACCTCACCAGTCCTGGCTGCAAGTATGTAGTCTGTCTGGGTCTCCCCCAGGCTACCAGACTCACATGCTTGTCTCCTAGCCTGACTGCATTTAACTGCATAAGTACATGGTACTGCCTCATCCAAATCCTTCCCTCTCAGGATATCTGCAGGATGGTAGTTCTATACCCTGGTTGTCTCAAGACAACCTACTGTTGGCATTTTGTCTTTCCCACTTACTGGCTCTTTCACCTTTTGTTCTCCACCTTGCCTCCATGGACATCTGTATGCCCCATGGTCCCACTGGTTGCATTCAAAACATTTAACCCTTGCTCCTGGACTTGTACCTGGACTAGTGGCTTCCCCTGCTACTGGTGGATTCTGTTGGGGCAGTCTGTGCTGCCCACCATGGGTTCCTTTAGTCCCATGAGCAGTACTGGGGGTCCCTTTCCTGTGCAGGGCTGCCCTGCTTGCTAGGTATAGGTCTCCCTTCTTCCCCAACTCCTCTGAAGTAGCGCACTGTCTATCAGCTAACCAGATCCTCATGTCCTCAGGCAAAGTGCTAAGGACTTGTTCCCTTACCAAAAGGTCTGCCAGCCCTTCAAAAGAGGTGAACTGACATCCACTCACCCAGCTATGAAAATAAGTGCTCGGTTCAGCAACATATTCACATACATTTTCATCTGCCTTGTGTCTATGCTCACAAAATTTTTTCCTATACATTTCAGGTGTTAGCTTAAAACATTCCAACAAGTGTCTTTTTACAGCAGTATAATCAAAACAGTCAGTGTCATGCATTTTTGCTAAAGAATTTACAGCTTTACCATGGAGTAAGGGGGTCAGGAACTGTACCCAGAGCCCTTGGTCAACTTCATACTGTTTACATACCAGCTCAAACATATGAATGAAGCTATCAAAATTATCCCCCTCTTTAAACTGTGGAAGAAATTTACTGACCTTTTGTGCTTCTAGGGTACGGTTACTCCCTTCCCTATCACCTGCATGACTCTGGCGAAGAGTCAGCATTTCCCTCTCATGCCTCCTGTGCTGTTCATTTTCCTCAGCTTGTAGACTCCTCATTTTCTCAGCTGCTTCTAGTTCCATATGCCTGGCCTCCAACTCAAGTCTCTTTAGCTCCAGCTGGATTTTTAAGTCCACTGCAGAAAGGTTGAGCTGTCCATTCTTCGAGGATATTGTATCTCCACTGTCAGTCTGATTGTCCTCCAGGCTGCTGTTTTCTGATGCAGCTGTAACCAAGGCTGCAATCAGGTCTGCCTTAGTCAGGTTTCCATGCACCAGTCCCCTAGCCTGGCACATCTCCACCATCTGGCTCCTTGTCAGCTTTCTATTCTCCTCTGCTGACATGCTGCCTGCTCACCCTGACTAACACTAAGCTAACAAAAGAAATAAAACAATTGTGATCTGAACTCTGAGTATACACTACATGGCTGTTTTAGAGTACAAAACACTTTTAGAGATCACTGTACATAAGCTACAGGAATTCGCTCTACCCACACCACTACAAGCCAATTAGTGTTTGCCAACTAATTAATATGTAATGTGGATCCCACCACAGCAAACCAATATGTGACGCCTGTGCCCTGGCCCAGCAATCAAGGAGCCTCAATCCTCACCACTGATACCAGAGAGGAAAGGATAACTAATACACACAGTAAAGTACAATTTCCCTTAAATGCACAGAGAGATCACAGTCAGTCTGGGGCTGGTTGCTCCCTTGCTCTTCAGGTCATCAATAAGACTCCCCACTGGCACAGCTATATGGTCCAGATCACAGCCTAGCTGGCAAGCTAACCTCCAGTACCCTCTCTGTCCAACCAGTGCTTCATGTCCCTGCCCAGGTAGATGACACACCACACAAAAATTGAGATACGTATTTATACAACTTCACAGACACTCCTAGGAAAGGCTGTCACAGATTCTCCAGCTGTGCCACTTTACTCAGACTATACGGTAGTAATTTCTGCCAACACCAGCTAATATTATCAGCTACTAAAAGGCCCTTAAAAGGGTGTCCAATTATTACTGTGCAATAGTATTATCCAATTGGTAATGTGACTATTCAGTCTAAGGCTTATTTTAGAGTGACCTATTACAATGAACTCTATAACTATGCAGTGTACTCTAGAGCCTACTTCTCTATACAAACCAGCCACAGTAAAGGTTTTTAAAATAGTTAATAATAAATAATTAAAAGACAAGACAATACTACTACACCACAGAGATATCTAAGAGTTCAGAGATCACACAGAAACTTAAAACAATACAGTAGGACAGGTCTGATGTCAAAGAAAAACACAATCTAACTTTCTAATCTTTAGCTTATCTTAAGAGAAAACACAGTGCTATAATCCTCCTTACATACATAAAGAGCATAATAAGCAGTGATGGGTTGATGGTCCAAGACAAATGCTTCCTAGTCTCTCACTGAACAATAGTTTTAAACACTAACCAACAGCTCTGCTGAGGCCCTCCCAAATTACATCATTTTGACATGTAGATTTTCTCAGTATTTACATTACATCATCTTGACACTTAGTCTGGAGTTCCCAGGCCAAAAACTGCATTATTTAGCAAGCTAACACCTGTTCAGGAAACTACAATAATGCAAGGCATTTCACATATATACTCTAGCAGAAACCAGAGCAATAAAGCACCTTCCACATGTAAATTCTGGCCCTTAGCTTTAACCTTAAAACAATGGGCATGAAGCCTTCATCCAGATTCACTGGAGCCGACTTGTAAAATATCAAAGAGATTCATAAGATATTTTCAACTTCAAAAGACACATTTGAAATGCTTGGCTTGGTTTTCCTTACAGCAGATGGTAATGTTGCAACAATCTTGAAGTTCACATTTTACAGTGTTTTCTTACATTTAAAAACACAAGCCTGTATTTTACATTTATTTATACAGTTGATAGAATTATGTATCAAATTTGATTTGACTAGGCTGACAGCCTTCGCCCATCTTCCTCCAATCTTCACAACTACAACAAATCAGACTGGTCTCTCTGGGGACTAGGCAAATAATTAGCTTTCTACTAACCTGACAGAAAGTTGAGTGTCGAAGTGTGCAACTGACATTTATACTGTGCTGGGATTGCACAGCTGTCATTTAGGGTCGGACAAGGAGGCAGTTGTCTAGGGCTTCACACTCATAAAGGCCTTAAGCAATTTATGAAAGCAATACAATAATCTCATGTACCTCCTGTTTCACAGAGAGCACATCAGGTTTTCAACATGAATACTGTAAAGTAGTTTTTTTCTTCAAATACGAAAGTCAGCCATTTAGCTGCTTTTGTCCTCTGCTGTACTATTTACATTAACTGGTATATAACAGTGTGAAATGTAATACAAAAGTCAAGAGTACAAGCTAATACAGGCAACACCTGTAGCATTGCTCAGAAATGGCAGGGACACTACTGACGTGTTACCAGTGTCTATGAAGTCTGGATATTTTGCAGGTACATTAATCTTTATGGGCATCAATTGGGTTTAAAGACCCTATGTTTCTGATGTATAGCTAAACTACCCACTTATACTATGCTAATGAGGTCAATAAAATGGCCAAAACATGCATGTCCACAGTTAGTGGAGGTCATCTTTATGGGCAAGGATGTAACCAGAAACTTAAAAAGTAAAAAATGTAATGGGAATTCAAAAGTTATGTAGCCGAAACCCTTGATGGCTTTAAGGAGTAATTTCCATATATACCATGGGCCTCCACTACAGGGTGTTTAAGATATCACACAGTGAAAACTCTAGCTTGGGTGGGATTTTCTTGCAGTTTATAATGAATGGTTTATCTGTGTGTCCTTTTAACCCTTTGGTTTGGATCTTAGTTGGTATATTTTGCAACACCTTAAGCTGTATGAGCATCATGAGCATTTGAAGACCCTGTATTTCTAACCTATAGCCAAGCTATCCACTTATGCGATGCTGATGAGGTCCATAAGAAGGCTAACACATGTTGGCAGCTGGTGGGGATTGATTTTTATTGGTCTGAATGTAACCATAAGGATTTTAAAAAGTTGTGAACCTTCAAAAGCTAAGGGGGTATTTACATATATCCCATTCACCCCCACTACAGGAGGTTTTAGGTATCACACAGAAAAAAATCTATTTTGGCTGGATTTTTCTTGTTTTTTCTTAAAGGTTTGTTTGAGCATCCTTTTTGCTGTTTGAATGTTAGTTGGAATATTTTGCAGGCACCTTAATCTTTATGGGCATCAGCTGGGTTTAAAGACCCTGTGTTTCAGCCTATCTGCAGCTAGTGAGATTTAGCTTTATTGGTCTAAATGTAACTGTAAAGCCTTAAAATCATGGATGTTCAGAAGCTATCTAACCAAAGCACTTGATGTCCTTAAGTGGTCATTTGCATACATTCCATGAGCCCCCACTGCAGGAGATTCTCGGCTGGGTTTTTCACATAGTTTTTACTGAATTTAGAATATTTTCCAGGTACCTTAGTCTTTTTGGGCATCAGCTGGGTTTAGAGACCCTGTGATTCTGATGTATAGCCAAAACATGCATGTCCACAGCTATTGAGTTTGACTTTATTGGCCTGAATGTAACATTCAGAAATTATGTAGCTGAAGCACTTGATGTCCTTAATGATTTTATTTGCATTTATTCCTATGAACTTTTCATACAATAAAAAGGGCAAAACATGCATGTCCACAGTTAGTGGGGTTTGGCTTTATTGACCAGAATGTAACCATAAAGACTTAAAAAGTAAAAGAAAAAATGATGAATATTCAGAAGCTATGTAGCATGAAACCCTTGATGCCCTTAATAGTTTTATTGGCATATAGCCCATGGGCCTTCACTACAGGAGGTTTAATGTATCATACAGTGAAAACTCCAATTTTTACTGAATGGTTTGTTTGCGAGTCCTTTTACCCTTTGGTTTGGATGTTTGTTGGGATATTTTGCAGGCACCTTAATCTTTATAGGCGTCAGCTGGGTTTAAAGATTTGTGTTTCTGATGTATAACTAAGCTGTTCACTTATGCTGTGATAATGCGATAAGGCTGAAACATGCATATTTACGGCTTGTGGGGGAGTTGCCTTTATTAGTCTAAATATAACCATAAAGATTTACAATGTAAGCAAAATATATGGAGATTCTGAAGCTATGTAACTGAAGCAGTTGATCTTCTTAATTGGGTTATTTGCATATGTCACATGGGCCTCCACTACAGGAGGTTTAAGGTATCAGAGAATGAAGACTCTTGCTGGGCTGGGTTTTTCTTGTAAGTTTTTACTGAACAGTTTGTCTGAGTGTCCTTTTTCTCTTTGATTTGTATGTTAGTTGATATATTTTCAGGTCACCTTAATCTTTATAGGAATCAACTTGGTTTAAAGGCCCTGTGTTTCTGTAATACAGAGAAGCTGTTCAGTTATGTTGTCCTGATGAGATAAACAAAATGGCTGAGATATCCATGTCCACAGTTAGTGGGGTTTAGTATTACTGAACTGACCATAACAATAAGGACTTAAAAAAAAAATAAAAAAAAATAGTCATGGACATAGCTGAAAAACTTGATGTTATTCTTTAAAGGGTCATTTGTATATATCCCATAGGTCTCCACTACAAGAGGTGTAAGTTATCACACTGTTAAAACTTTAGGTTTGCTGGATTCTTTTGCAGTTTTTACTGAATGGCTGAACTCCAAAAAGGCTGAGTAGCCGAGGCTCTAGAGTCAATTGTATTAAACTTGCTGTGTGGATTTTATTGCAGTCCTGTTTTTTTTTTTTTGTTCACTGGTTTCGTTGTGTATATACATTTACTGAATGGTATGTTTGTATGTCCTTTTTACCATTTAGTTTGGATGTTAGTTTAGATATTTTGCAGTCATCTTAATCTTTTTGGGCATCAGCTGAGTGTAAAGACCCTGTATCCACTTATTCTGTGCTTCTGAGGTCAGTAAAATGGCTGAAATGTGTGTCCAGAGCAAGTGGGTTTGGCTTTATTGTCTTGAATGTAGCCATATGAAAAAAGTAATTATCATTCACTTGATGTTCTTAAGAGGTCCTTTACATGTATCCCATGGGCCTCAATTACAGGATGTTTACAGTGAACACTCCAGCTTGGCTGGGTTTTTCTTGCAGTATAGGTTTACTGAAATTTTATCGAAACACCCAAACATTGATGTTCACAAATTCAACCACACAATGTCAACATGCTACTATGCATGTGCTAAGCAGCAATCTTAGTGCATGCAAAACCCAGCCTAAAAAAACTTAAAATAATACATACTTTTTGCTGTAGTGCAAGTGCCCCTGATCTCCCACACCTTCTTTATTTATATATACTAATTCCGAAACTGCAAAATATTGGGGAAAGAGCATATTCCCCTACCCAGAATATTGTGTGATCTCACACACCTGCTGACCATCTGCTTAGTCAACCAGATTTTGTCTGCTAAACAGATATTGACCAACTATTTAATTTATTTTATTTTAGTTATTTGACTTTTTTTTTACCTGGAAAGTCCAACTGGGTCACAAAGAACAAATTTTCAGTGGAGGCCTGGGGAGAAATACTCCAAGTAAAAAACATTTCAAGTAGAACAAAGTGACATGGGCTTTCACTTAACAGTGACTAATTACAATTCAGTAAAATGGCAACACAAATATAACAAAATGATTGCCAACATAGGATAACTAGAGAATATTTTTCATTTAGTATCTATGCTAGTTATGGCATTATGAATTTATGGTAGTCATAAGTTCGAGAAGAAGTAAATAGCTTATAGTTTAGGAAAGAAAGGAGGGGAATGTAGTAGAATGAACATAGATTAAGATAGGTGGAAAAAGAGAAAGATAAAACAGAAGTGGACAAGGTAGATAGAGCTAAGGGTAGGGTAGAGGAGGAGAGAGGAAAGATTAAGAGGGAAAAGTAAGGTGATAAAGGAAGACCAAGTTTATAGTAGAAGTGGAGGGGTGTTGAAATGGGTAGAAATTAGCCTGGAGTTGCGCAGGAGAATATCCAAGATTTAGATAGGTGTTCCTTAAGTGCACGCTTGATGGATATGTGAATGTGGTTATCTTTAAGGATAAGAGGAGGGTTTTCCAGATTGTAGCTATAGAGAAGGAGTACGGATTTTGTCCAACTGATTTCACTGGATGATGTTGTTGTAGAAGCTGTTTGTTTTCTGACCTAAGAGATCTGCTTGGAATATAGGAGTAGAAGATAGCATTTAAGTCCGGGCAGGCCATGAGTCTATGAATGATTTTATGTGCAGTGATTAGCTGGATGAAGGTAAGGTAAAGTAGAAGTTCAAGCCAGTTGAGTTTGGATGGCTATGCAGCAATGAGAGGAGTATTTTGCATTGGTGGCAAACTAAGCAATTTTGTTGTAGCAAGATTCGAACTTTGATTTTCGCAGGTTGTAGATTTGTCTCGGGGGGGTAGAGGGA
>NW_025049697.1:0-14790 GCF_019279795.1 Protopterus annectens
ATTTATATGGGAGGAATTGTTGGTTTTTTCCCAATACACTGTCTCATGTCTTATATGTTTGGCAAGGGCATATACCACTTTAAATGTGTACTATAAATTTGGTGCTCACTAGGGGTCGGGTTTTCTGACTTGTACTCATATCATAGCATTGACAAAGGCCATAACATGGCCGAAACCGGTATGCTGTATATTTTTGGGTTCCTATACTGGTTTTTATAGGAACCTGTTTTATAATAAAGTTGTTGTCTGGTTGAGTGAACCATACGTGCTGGATCATCATTTTTTGAATCATTGACTGGTTGGGGCCATGCACGTTGTCCGGCGTGCGCGTATCCTGGTTCGGAGTTGTTTAGTTGTTACATGTTTTAACAGTGCCTCCGAGTATGTCTTTGTGTGTTCATGTGTTTGTTTAGCATTTGTGATAGTTCCATGTGACACTGGGTTTGTGGTGTGCATGGTGTCCTTCCCCTCCCGTTTGGTCTTGCCGGTCGTGGTTTGAGAGAGCTCAGCCCCCTGTCTGGCTATATAGTTGCATCTCTCACATGTATTATGTTTAGTGGGGGAGGTGCGGCTTGTCCGTGTCCATGAGGCACCTGTAACATTGCTTCAGGATGCCCAGATTCACCATCTGAACAGGAGAGGTCGCTAGCAATTGACCCTTCGACATGCCAGAGAACGTGAATGCATTTGCTGTGTAACTGGGTCAGAAGGGACCTATAGGGAAGTGGGTACTCAAGGGGATTCTAGGCTAGTGTAGTACTCCGTCTAGTATACATGTACTTTACCTATGTAGGAATACTGTGGGAGCAGGTGCTGAGCTTTTGTGATAGAGAACAGACAGTTTAGATTGCAAGTAGAGAAGTTATACATGTAAACCTGCGGAGCACGGAGCCAGATATAGTGTAACGTTGTTTACACGGTACATGACGCACGCACATGTCCACATATACTGCACCTGATGCCTGTGGTCGGTGCCACAGGCTACGGTGGACAGAGACGTCACATACATGGCATGACACAGTACAGGTACGGTGACATTCTGCAGGTGTCGTACACAGCATGCTGGCGACTGACCGCAGGTATCACCTGTCAGCTGTGGTGCACGCTGTGCAGCAGTTGGATGCTGTACCGGTACAGGAATATGTCCGCAATCGCGGGGTGTACACCACTATGGTGCACACCCCATTGTGTGCAAATGGGGACACCTGCCTGTGTGGTCAGCACCCTCACAATACAATGCACCCACACGCCATGTCACAGGCGGTCTTGCACAAGTGGCCAGTATGGCTCACAAGTATGGCATTGACAGGGTCGTACAATGCAGCACCAGTATGGGATGGTCACCCTGTGTGGTTAGTGTCCATTCACAACGCTATATCTGCATACACCCTCACAACAGGCAGCAGACATACACACATGTTGACACACTGACATGGTGGTGACCACACATGTCTACACGGAGGGACGACGTGTTGCATGTACTGCACCATCCACATCCATGCACCCCACACTGAGGTATGTACAGATCTCTACCATGGTGTACAGTGATGTATGGCACATAGTCCCCCCGATCTGTGGCATACATGGACACACATTCCTGCACACATGTCGGTGCTGGGAATGCCACACCCGCTATATGGGATATGTGCAGGCGTGTAGCGGTATGTAGTGCATTATGCCTACCAACACTGTATCTGGCAGCTGTGCCGATATATGCACTTGGGGGGTGGTAAGGGTTACAGTGGCCATGTGACATATGGTCGATGACACCTGACCGATGGGTATGCATTATGGCAGCACTGTCATGTAACGGCGACATAGCAGACTGTATGCACATGGCAGGGTAGGATGGTGTGTGACACACCTGTGATCACCACCTGCACACATGCATGTGGACAGGTGTTTAAACACATGATGTATACACATACCGCCATGCGTGCTGTTACTATGCCACCATATGACGGCCCCCATGATGGGTATGCATGTGGTAGGGGTTGCAACTGTGTTATGGACATCGGACACCGCTCATGCATGGCTGCACCATGCACAGTACACGTGTCACATGTATCCCCTGTTGCCATGTGTGTATGCATTGCTACATTGTGACATGTGTGTCGCCATACATGGAACATGGACTGTGGTATGGTATCACAGCTGTCACAGGCAAACTGTACAAGGGTATGTGTCCCAGTCAACACCGCTACACCCTGTAGGGGGAGTATACCACAGACATGTGTCCACCTTCCATTCGTGTGTGTATTACCGCGTACGCCAATGTTATGCATGTGGTACATCACAGGCTTCGTATGTGTCCTGTGTGCAGTCCATGCACACAGCCAGGCAATCACATATATGATATATCCGGACTTTGTTTCACTGTGGTACAGCTGCAGTCATGTGTCATATCTGTGTCAGGCCCATGGTATGTGTGGAGCACGCCTGTCCATGTATACCGATATGGGCGGACTACATCACACCTGTGGGATCATTGATAGTACATGTGTACTCTGCATGATGGGCGTACACCGCCATATAGACCTGTGGACATATGTCACATGCTGTTGCTGGACCGTGAGGCATACTGTTGCACCGATGACATGGTGCTGGCATGGCAGCTACAGTGTTCACTGCAGTGTGTACATGTTCAGCCTGCACCCGTGACGCCTTTGATGTCATCTGTGTGTGTACGTAACTGCATGTGTGTCCACCCCGTGCATGTGTACGGGTTTACCTGGCCGTGACTTGTGGTGTGTGCACCGTCTGCATGGGACGGTGCGCATACTAAGTGTGAGCATGCCGGGTTGCTGTTGTGTGGGTGGACACACACGGTCCACACTCTGCCCTTCCATGATTCCACCCCAGTATGCATGTCTGCACTCTGCAGATTCTAAGTGTGTGAGCATGCCCAGTAAGCAGCTGTGTAGATGGCCACACAGTACAGTGCACACGCGCCGTCTGTGTTGATACCCGTGTGCATATGTTTCCCCTGCAACCGCCACGTGTGAGCATGCCGGGTTGCTGTTGTGTGGGTGGACACACGGTCCACACTCGGCCTTCCATGATTCCACCCCATGTGTATGCATGTCTGCACTCTGCAGATTCTAAGTGTGAGCATGCCCAGTAAGCTGCTGTGTAGATGGACACACAGTACAGTGCACACCGCTACCATCTGTGATGATACCCTGTGTGCATGTATGTTTCCCCTTCACACCGCTAGGTGTGAGGGCATGCCCAGTACGCCATTCGGGGTACACAGTACAGTCGGCACCGATGTCTGCTACTAGGCGTGTAGCCATGGCCAATGACATCCTGCATAGCCATGGTGGCCGTCCAGGTGAGTCATATGTGGTTGGTATGCCACAATGGCTGCCTACATCATGCACGCTGTTGTCCTCTCATAGGGTATACTGTCTGTGGTGCATCCCGTATCCATGTCGTGATGTTGTGCTCCGTAGTTAGTTGGTATTCGAGTGCAGCACTACCGTGTTACTGTCGCCCACCTTGGGATGGTAACATGCTGTGACTGTGCACTCTGTCTTCATTCCTATAGGCTGCCTTGCCTCTGCAGATGATATCACCCACCTAGGGTATGCCTCCTGACAGTGCTGTGCTCAGTAATCTCGGTAGCGTTCTGTAAATGCATCATGCTGTAGTGTGTTCATGTAGGTAGGCTGGGTTCAACTCCGGCCCTTCCCGTGTGTGTGTGTGTGTTTCAGCTGCCCTTGGAGAGAGTAGTTCCTTTAGTTGCTAACACATACCTTGGCTATTGGCATCTATTCCTTTACGGATGATGTCACCCGCCTAGAAGTATGCCTCTGACAGCGCTGTGCTTAGTAATCTCGGTAGCGCGTTCTGTAAATGTATCATGCTGTAGTGTGTTCATGTAGGTAGGCGTAGGTTCAACTCCCGGCCCTTCCCCGTGTGTGTGTGAGGTGTGTGTGTGTGTGTTTCCAGATGCCCTTGGAGAGAGTAGTTCCTTTAGTCGCTTCGCAACACATACCTTGGCTATTGGCATCTATTCCTTTACGGATGATGTCACCTGCCTAGAAGTATGCCTCTGACAGCACTGTGCTCAGTAATCTCGGTAGCGCGTTCTGTAAATGCATCATGCTGTAGTGTGTTCATGTAGGTAGGCGTAGGTTCAACTCCCGGCCCTTCCCCGTGTGTGTGTGTTTTCAGCTGCCCTTGGAGAGAGTAGTTCCTTTAGTCGCTTCGCAACACATACCTTGGCTATTGGCATCTATTCCTTTACGGATGATGTCACCTGCCTAGAAGTACGCCTCTGACAGCACTGTGCTCAGTAATCTCGATAGCGCATTCTGTAAATGCATCTTGCTGTAGTGTGTTCATGTAGGTAGGTGTAGGTTCAACTCCCGGCCCTTACCCGTGTGTGAGGTGTGAGGTGTGAGGTGTGTGTGTGTGTGTGTGTGTGTGTGTGTGTGTGTGTGTGTGGTGTGTGTGTGTGGTGTTTGTGGTGTGTCTGGTGTGTGTGGTGTGTGAGGTGTGAGGTGTGAGGTGTGAGGTGTGAGGTGTGTGAGGTGTGTGAGGTGTGTGAGGTGTGTGGTGTGTGAGGTGTGTGAGGTGTGTGTGTGTGAGGTGTGTGTGGTGTGGTGTGTGAGGTGTGTGAGGTGTGAGGTGTGTGAGGTGTGTGGTGTGTGAGGTGTGTGTGTGTGAGGTGTGTGTGTGTGAGGTGTGTGTGGTGTGGTGTGTGTGGTGTGTGTGTGTTTCCAGCTGCTCTTGGAGAGAGTAGTTCCTTTAGTCGCTTCGCAACACATACCTTGGCTATTGACATCTATTCCTTTACGGATGATGTCATCCACCTAGAAGTATGCCTCTGACAGCGCTGTGCTCAGTAATCTCAGTAGCGCGTTCTGTAAATGCATCATGCTGTAGTGTGTTCATGTAGGTAGGCGTAGGTTCAACTCCCGGCCCTTCCCCGTGTGTGTGTGAGGTGTGTGTGAGGTGTGTGTGTGTTTCCAGCTGCCCTTGGAGAGAGTAGTTCCTTTAGTCGCTTTGCAACACATACCTTGGCTATTGGCATCTATACCTTTACGGATGATGTCACCCGCCTAGACGTATGCCTCTGACAGCACTGTGCTCAGTAATCTCGGTAGCGCGTTCTGTAAATGCATCATGCTGTAGTGTGTTCATGTAGGTAGGCGTAGGTTCAACTCCCGGCCCTTTCCCGTGTGGGTGTGTGTGTGTGTGTTTCCAGCTGCCTCTGCAGATGGTCATGCTTTTAGACACTTCGCAACACATACCTTGGTTATTGTCAGCTATTCCTTTACGGATTATGTCACCCGCCTAGAAGTATGCCTCTGACAGCGCTGTGCTCAGTAATCTCGGTAGCGCGTTCTGTAAATGCATCATGCTGTAGTGTGTTCATGTAGGTAGGCGTAGGTTCAACTCCCGGCCCTTCCCCATGTGTGTGTGTGTGTTTCCAGCTGCCTCTGCAGATGTTCATGCTTTTAGACGCTTCGCAACACATACCTTGGCTATTGTCAGCTATTCCTTTACGGATGATGTCACCCCACCTAGAAGTATCCCTCTGACAGCACTGTGCTCAGTAATCTCGGTAGTGCATTCTGTAAATGCATCATGCTGTAGTGTGTTCATGTAGGTAGGCATAGGTTCAACTCCCGGCCCTTCCCCGTATGTGTGTGGGGTGTGTGTGTGTTTACAACTGCCCCTGGAGAGAGTAGTTCTTTTAGACGCTTCGCAACACATACCTTGGCTATCGGCGTCTATTCCTTTACGGATGTTGTCACCCACCTAGAAGTGTGCCTCTGACGGTGATGTGTTCAGTGGTCCACGTAGCGAGTTCCATACCTGTGTCATACTGTTGTGTGGTTGGGTAGGTGGGGGTAAGGTCAATCCCCATGCCTGCCAGCTGTGTGTGTGTGTGTCTATGCTCCCAGCCGCATGGGTTCATAGGTTATGGCTTTAGAGGTTCCACAGAACACTTATATCCTGCCGACATCTCTGTGTTTGTGGATGGTGAGACGCAGCTCGTGGACTGCCTGTGTGCCTGCTGTGGTTGGCGACCTCCATAGCATGTTCTCCACGTGCGCCCTGCTGTGGTGTGGTGGGGTGATGCTGTGTACGTTACACTCCCGGCCTTGCCACATGTGTCCGTCTGTATCTCTCTCGATGTATATATACATACATATGTTATGCCCATAACGCTGCTCGTGCATGGACAGCTGTCTGTCCCATGTATCGCATATTTGCACGGCTGACACATAGAACTGTGGTACGATGCATATCCACTCATTGTCCATGCAACGTCCGTATTCCGGCACGCCCTAGAGACATCTGCTGGATATCGTGGCAGACAGCTATCCTTGCTGTACTGACACTGCACCCATACACGCCATAAACCTTGTGTATCATTGCCTGTTTATGGTGTGTGTATGTCTATCTGAGCTGTGTGCATGGTCGTGTGTATGTCCCGCTATAGCCGTCTGTGCAGGTGTCGCCACTATGGGTAATCCTTGTAGACCGCTGTTTCATGTGCACTTCAGCACATACCTGCAGACCGTACTACCCCTCCTACGGCAGCACGGGAGCGGCCTTAGATCAACCGTTGCCCTAGGTGATAGGGCTCCATGGCGCCCACCACCACAACACATGGTGCCCCCATCCTGGTGTACCTACATGACATAACTACTAGAAAGGTGGCCCTGCTAGTGCGGCGCCCTAGGCAGCCGCCGGGTTGGCCTATGCCTACGGCCGGCTATGAGCACATCCCAAGGCATACTTTTGCATTCAGTGTTTTACAAAGGCTAGATTTTAATCCCAGAGGGGGGAACCTTATCAACTATACTTTAGAATGCGGATTGAGATGGATTATTAGGTGGAGAGCTGACCAAACACCAGGGCTGAATGATGAAGCACAGATTAAGCCTCTTTTGAGAAGCAGGTGGCTTAAACCCAAATAACAGGAATGTAGTTTAGGCACAGCTATACATTTAACACCTATTAGTCCACTCTTTCAGTTGTTTACCACTGTTTTACATTGATATCATATACATATTTTCTATATATATTGTTAGATTTATAATTGATGAGAATTAGGCATAGTACAATATAATATAATACATGTTTTAATAAGATGTTTTAAAGATGTTAATATATGTGTGTGTATTTAACATTGCGTCTAAGCTTTTATATGCTGGGGTTAATTGTTCATTGTTTGATGAGCAATTGACCAACGAAAGTGTAAGGAGGCATATTTAAAGCCTGAATGCTTTTATGTTATGTGTAAGTCTGAAGGAGCCTACGGGTGAAAGCGCTTACTTGTATATAAAGGAACCTTTGTATACCATTTGGGCACTGTCCTGGACAATTTCTATGTTGACTGTTTCATCTACCTATGTGTTTTTTGGATTGTGTGCCATAAGGTGCCAGCGGTTATTTTATGTTGATTAGGTGTATTCCATGGTCAATTGACATTAATCATATTAATTCATTAAAGGATCTTCTTTATAAGTGGGAACGCCATAGTTTAACCATCCTATGACCTTCCTAGTTGACGTTGTTAGTGAGCCATTAGTATGTGTTCCACAGGTCGCCCATTTGTTCCGCATTATGGAAGCGAGTGATCCCCAATTTGGTGATGGCAGATTAAGAGCTGTGTACGCCGGTATTCGCACGATGGTCTGACTTTGTATGGGGAATGTCTAATGTAGTCCCTATCTGTATTTCCTGTGCTATGCCTTACTGCAGCTGTGTAATTCCGCCAGGTTTCCAGTTATGGGTGCCATCTTGGTCGTACGCTTGTCCATCCATGGGAATTGCCTACTGGACACTGATATAGGGCTGTGCACATTTCACACCTGCTTTCAGCATTTTCCGGTGGATGCTTTGCATCATTAGTGGGGAGTAAGGCATGTGCTATACCCACATCCCTCCCACGGGGTGGGACAATGGATTATCTGCCAAACAACACCGAGCCCCATTTCTGCATACCCAGGATCCCATGGCTGCAACCCTCGACGGTACACATTACACATCCTTCATGTGTGCGGGACTGGGATGTGGACGCACTTCTATGGACTCGACAATCTGGGGATTTCTGTTAATATGTCCTGCATTTCATGGACACTTGTCATCAACCTTAAACATGCTGGTGGTGCATATGTCTAGCTGTGCCGTAGTCACGGCTGTCATTTCTTCTGGGTCGATTGCAGCTGGTTGATATTGCGAACAGATCAATTTTTGGAGTCCTACAATGGACACCAATGTGCATATGTAAAGTGTAGAACTTGTTGGACTGTCACCATCTGGCCAGTGGTTTTGACTGATGCTGTATGTTCCCCAATCGCTGATGTCTGTTTGACTACCCATATTATGTATTACTTGGCCTATCTATATCCATGTGCCAGTAAGCGGAAATACAGCAAACCTTGAGTCCTGGTCATCTTCATGAAAGACATTAATGAACATAAACCAGACCAAAACAGAAGATGACAAAAACGATACACTCCACAGTCCAAAATACTGAGCGCTTTCACCCACTAACATGGGGCATCATCAGAGTACGAAATACATTAGATAGTCATCCCTTATATACTTCCTTCAGAGTCAGTTTAAAGACAATTAATCAATAAACTTGCTCATAGTTAAGTGGACAGTGCACCAAGTCTTAAAGATAAAGTGGCATATAAAGATCAGTGTTGCATACATTACTTAATGGAAACATTAATACAACAACGATGTGTTAATATAAATACAATATTGGTCAATACAATCAGTATATTGAAACATAATTGATAATTGTTGTGAGTAAACCTTAGAATGTAGTGTGTTGATAATGATATTGTATATTAATGTGTATAATTGTTGTATTAAGATTCCAAATAATTGAATAAATCAGTACAATTAAATGCATATTTTGTATAAATATGAATGTAAATAAGAGTCACAATGTTAAATATAAATATGACTGTATATAACTATATAAATATGATATGGAATAAACTGTAGTTGTTTACATCTTGTTTTCGTGTGACATATCTATGTCCATGCGTCATATATACGGGCCGTCGGACTGCTGTGTGTAGATATATACATGTGAACCCCTCGTTTCATACCTTGCTTTGTTACTGTCTGTGGATTACCTGTGTACACATCTATTACCATACCATACCTTTCCACTGTACAGGTTCTGGCATGGTGTACGGCTGGTTGGCCCTTAATCTTGCTGTGTGTTACATTGACCTGTGTCTATCTGGCACCGCTGGAGTGTCATGTGAGACCTTCTGCTTCTATAGGACCTGATCCCATAATTGTGACGTGCTTCCACTGGCCATATATTTCTCTGTCATCTGGGATCTGTGTGTAACCAGTCCTTTCAGGACACTTTCTATTGTTGTTCTTTTTTGGTTACATATATGAGTATTTTGGTATGTTGTTCTATTATTGTGTGTGGAGCATTTCTCCACGGGCCTCTGCTGACACTGGACATATATCCAGCTAGCCTAGCCCGGTCAACAAGTGTGAGCCAACTAAACACAATTTGTACGGTGGCACCTTCTGACAAGTGGGTCGGGTTACAGATGCATAACCGTCGTCAATCCATACTACTAACACACGTTATTCTATCCACATTCTATGTTTGTCTTATCACATAGCATGTGTTTCTCACTATTTCTAATGGTACTTTACATGGCATTGTCCGATTCCATACTTTTAGAGGCTGACAGTTTTGAGACATGTATAATTGACGTGGAGGACACAGCATTAACTTTCCCTGCTGTGAGCGGATCACACACGCAGCGCACTTGCATTTCCTAATTGTGGGTTACGTGGCATCGCATGCATATCTGTATTCTGTTTACATATGTTTACTGGGTCTGTGTAGTTACGTGGTCTGTATTAGTTGTGACTGTTCTGGTAACATATCTCTGATCCGGTTGACGGACGTGTGCGGAACACACTTTCACCTTTACACATGTAACAGTCTTTGCGGCATGGACGCATTACGTACACGTTCACATTCATATGTTCTATAGTCATAATTCAAACGGGACTGCATTCACATTTGCCGGTTGCTGTGACCACTACACGTTAGCTGTTCAGTCTCATTTATATGCATACCCATGGTACTTAGCTTAATTTACATATCCCCCCACCCCACCCCACCCCGCACTCACGTACGTCACAGGCATCCATTCTCCTGCTGGGAAAAGTGTGGTACTACATGTTAAACATTCCTTATTCCCTACCGCTCATGGCCCAGGATGCATATGTCGTGACCGCAGGGATATTCAGATCACAGGGGCTTATATCCCCTACGCATACAGGCCTTCGGTTCTCAGGGTGTTCTTGTGGTGCTTTGGGTTTGGTCTTGTCCACCTAGTGTACAGAACTGCCCTGACCGTGTACGAATGTCAGACGAGTCCCATGGGCACGGTTTGTCAGTGTCTATGATACCATATCCCCCCCCCCCATTATTCCTAACCGTGTGCGCTGATTGGCCGGCGTGCCCGTTGTAGATCTTGTTATAGTAATTGCACACGGTCTGGTCGACCGGACCTATTTCCATTACTATACCTCGGTATTTATAACCTGTCTCGCTATATTACATGGGTTTAACATTGCATGACAGCTTTCACTGAGCCACGGACATGTCCGTTGCTTAGTTTGGGGCAGTCCCGCTCTGCTACACACATTTAACATGGCGGAACAGGTTGAACAGCTCAGCAATGGGGACATCGGGCTCTCCATCGCTGTTTATTATTGAAATCTGTGTTGACTTTGTTTCACATAGCGAGACAGTGTCGACATTGGTAACGGACATCTCGCGCAGTACGTCCGCACCGCCGCGGGTGCCGTATGTCTGCGGTTGGGCGGCGGACATGCATTATGCTGTGCCATTATGTCTGGGAATATATGGTTTCTTTCCCTAGATGATATGGCATACTAGCAATGACCCTCGTCTGGGTGTGGGTACTGCTGTATTTACCCACAGTTGCCTTTGTGTGGATGTGGTCCCTCGGGCATCAGCCTCGGGAACGCACCACGTCTGCCGTGGGTATATCTAGCATTACCTACATCCTGGCGTGGGTTATTGCTATGATATTCCGTGTGTACGGACACGTGTGTTTGGACAACCTACAATAGCTTCTGCTATTGGCATACAATGCTGTGGGTGGTGCCGGTTACCATACATATGCCTTTCTCAAAAGCCGACTTCACACTTCTAAACACTAGTGTGGTCTCCTTTAAGGCCCCTGAGCCAGTGGTAAACATTACTCAGACCGCTGAATCACTTACATATGCCTTCTACCAGCACCAACAGGACTGCATGGATCAGGCAATCCCATACAAAACTGAGACTCTTTGTACCAAAGCCAAGCGTCCGGTCTGGTGGACCCCAGCCATGAACAAGCTCTACAACAAAAGGAGGAAGCTACTACAAGATAGAGCAGAATCCTTGAAAGGTAAGACACCCTTGCTCATTATATGTGAAGAACTACAAGCTCTCATAAAATCATCCAGGGCAAATTTGAGAGATAAATCACCAAGGACTCAAAAGACAATCATAAGGCCTTCTTTAGCTATGTTAGACACCTGGGAGGACACTCCCAGATATGCTCAGAATGAGTTCAAAATGATGTGAAGATTACTGAACCTACACACATTGCCAACATACTGGCTGACAGGTTCAGTGCAAACCCCCCCCTCCCCCCAAATGGAGAGATATCTATACCAGAGGATTGTAGCCCCCAGAACATCTGTAACGCCCAGGTGAGAACTGCTCTCTCCAAGGCAGTACACACTGCATCCATGGGACCAGATGGTGTCCCCGGCTGTGTACTCCACGAACTCAATAAGGAATTGAACCCGCAGTTAGGACAGCTGGTTAATCTTAGCCTCACCTCAGGATACGTACCCAAGTAGTGGCACAAGGCGACTGTAGTCCCACTTCACAAGGGCGGTGCCTCCACTGACCCTGGTAATTACCATCCCATTAGCTTGACAAGCCTTATCTGCAAAGCCATGGAGAGGATCATAATGGAACTCATAGATAAAGACATAGGGAACTTGCATACTTTGGATCCAACCCAATTTGGCTTGGTCAAAGGCAGATCATGCCTTTTAAACTTGGTTGACTCTTTAGGAACAGTCACCAAGGCCATTGATGAGGGTAAGGCAGTCCATACAGCCTACCTCGACCTGCCAAAGGCCTTCGACACAATACCCCCCTCAGGTATCATTGAAAAACTCATCAGCTTGAATGCAAACTCATACATCACAAGATGGGTTGCAAACTGGCTAAGTGACAGAACCCACACGGTCAAAGTTGCTGGCGCCATGTCAGACTCAAAGCCGGTCACAAGTGGTGACCCACAGGGCTCAGTCCTGGGTCCACTCTTTTTCGGCATCTACTTTTCCGAAGTACAAGCAAACACAGGGGGGTTATGGCTGACAATGTTTGCAGATGACTGCGAACTATGTGCCATAGTCGGAAACACATCTGACACAGATATCCTTCAGAAGGGCCTCACAGATATGGATAACTGGTGCCAGAGACATGGCCTACAGCTAAACGCCAAGAAATGCATAGTCATACCCTTAGGGAATAACAAGGTTACCCCTAGCTACCATATAGGTGGCAATCCACTGAGCACAGAGGAAGTTACCAGGGATCTGGGGACCCAGGTTGTCAGTAACCGTTTGTTCGACACTCACGTTGCTAAAGTAGTTAGGTAGACCTTCTACATTGCCCACCTGATCATGACGGGATTCACATCTAGATCAAGGGAGGTCATCGTCCCCCTGTACTCATCACTCATTAGACCTATGATTGAGTACAATGCCCCATTCAGAATGTATCTGACCCGACACCTGCAGCAGCTGGAAAGGCCCCAACAGTTCATCGCCAAAAGGATGCAGGGTCTCAGGAATATGTCTTATGCTGCCCGACTGAAAGGACTCCAGCTCTATTCAGTCGCATACCACTTGCTCAGAGGTGACCTGTGCCTGACATACAAGGCCATGTCGAACCCAGATTTGATGACTATGCTTCACCTAAAGAATCTAGATCCCTCAGAACCACAAGGGCGGGAGACTTAAACCTTGACACGGTCATTAATAGAACATGCTGGAGGGACAGATTCATCACCCAGAGACTCACTATGCTGTGGAACAACATCCTGGTACATGTGAGGCAGAGCACCTCGCTGGCCTTGTTCAAGAGGAATCTTGACCAATGGATGGGAGATTGCAGATATATCCCAGGGATTACTTCAGTGTCACTGCTTGACAGAGGTACAGCAATATAATAGGCATAGTTTTCTTCAAACTGAAGATGTGGCGAAGGCCACATAGCTATGGGCTAGGCTTATAGATGCCCTTGGGTGGATAGCCTACTATGAACCTATGAACCTATGAACCTATGTCCATAGTTTGTCCCATTCACACTTGTCTATCCCCTGTCCTCATTCGTACGTGGATATTTCTGTGGCACATGATTGAACTATGTATTACCTGCAGGTATGCTGTGTACAGTGCACATATGTCACGGTTGATTACAGTGTATCTGTGTACCTACCTCTGTGATACTGAGGACTACCACACATCCTTCGCAGCATTACATGCATATGTCCATACTATTATTAGCTTGCCTGTGGGGGTTGTCAGGCGACGATTTACACATGTCCCTGTTTGGCGCATGCATCATGGTGGTCTTTGACCCGGCCTCGTTGCTATCGTGGGATGGACGGTGGTTTTGGTGTGTGTTGGGGTTGTGTTTCGACTGCCGATACGTCAGTGGGGGGTGGGGTTGGCACGTGTTCCTCTTTGCAGGGGGCCCCATCCTGGACATTTGTGTCATGCGTCAACACTTGGCATGTGCCATATGTCCTGTGATATTCCCACAGTCGTGTATGCCTTCCTGCATTACTACTGTGTGTTACTGGAAGTTTGTATCTGGTACGCATGGCTATTATGTTGGATAGCTTAGGCTATTCCCATGATATGACATACCCATTCATCCAGGCATATACGTGTTATTCAATCCTTTGCATTGGTCGTGGGTGTTTGGCCATCCGGCACCACTATTATCTACATGTGATGTCCCACCTTCACCTTCTGTGCATGTGGCACCCTGTTGGGGTGTCCTGCTTGGTGGGCGGATGTTCCACCCTATGTGTTGTGTTTGACATGTCTGCATAGCTAATCATCGGTACAGTGGCTGCACATACTGCTTTGTCCAGATGTGTACAGTTATGGACACCGTGGCGTGTGAATGCCTATGGGGTTTCGACAGGTCCATACCACATGCGGGATGTACGCATTCTGCCAACACATTCACATGCAGCCATTTGGATATCAGTACCTGAGGTGGGATGTTGACATGTGGGGTACATATTTGCATGCGTGGCACTGCCTAGGACAATACTTCATACTACATTTGAGGTATACCCACTGTGTGTAGGTGTGCAGCTGCGCAAGGCTGCTAGCTGGGTTGGGTGGACGGTCGTGCATGGGTGCGGGTTACGTGCTATGACGGGGCTGTTGTGTATTACATTTGCATGCATGGGTTCTGCTTCTGGATATTCCGCTTCGGCATACGCCATCCTATGTGTATGTGACGGGCATGTTGCTGGATGTAGTACATGTTGCTATGCACATGTTTGTCTGTGTTTAGGGTATCTGGTTTCCTTCTGGTTGTTATATAGACACGGCTGCCCGGCTGTGTACTCTCACTACTGCTGGTGACCATGCCCATGGGGCTACTTGTGTGTAGGTGCGGCGCGCTGACATGTTGGCGTGACGACT
>NW_025049698.1:0-13196 GCF_019279795.1 Protopterus annectens
AAAATTGCAAATTGGTGTCAGACTTCAAATCTTCAGAAAATGTATAAAACAAATTGTTACTCTAGCAATTGTCTAAAAGTTTATAAGAGCAATATTAAAAATATGTCCTAATTTGTACTTGTTATCAAGCTTTGTCCAGATGTTGGCATTAAGAGATGGAGAGATATGTGCATTATTAAACTAGGAATCTGGGAATATGTGCAGAAACATCAGGTAGATAACAAACTTTCTCCACAGGTTTACCAGGTAAGATAAGTAGAATTTAGCTATAAGACAGTTGAAGCATACACTGTGTACAAACATACCACTGCACAAACCAAGGCCATAGGGTATTGTAATAATACCTGTAGAGCAATGATCATTAAAGTTGTGAGTACTGCAAGGATATATAAGTTGTTCATTGACATCTCCCCCCACCATACCTGCAACAATAATCTAAACACACAAATCAATGGGTATGTTTACACCAAACCTGTTGCTGGGACATATATCCTGTTGTTCAGTAAATATTGAAATGTGTTTCTATTAATGTTCCATGTTGAAATACTAGCATTGGTGTTGCTATCAATGTAACCTGCATACAATTGTAATGGCCACTGTGGTTCCATATAGGCATGTGTTCTGTTTGCTAAGCAACTTTTCCAAATTTGTTGCTTTGGGTTAATGGGAATATCTATGCATGCTGTTGTAACTAATCCTAGATTGTGTTGACTATTACTAACCCACATATGTTCTAAAGCTGCAACACCATAGCACGTTTGGGAAGGCCGGTCCCAGCGGACCCACCTCTCTCACCTCATCTGGCCATGGCACTGGGCCCCAGCACTTCTGGGACCTGCCCCAGGACCTCCTCGTCTGCTGGTCCTGCACCACTTTCGGGTGGAACCGCCTCAGGATTCACACAGTGGGCATGGACAGGATCCTGTCACCCAAATCAGGTCCTTTGGTAGCGTAAGCTCCACAGAATTGGAAGATCTGCTACACCAGCTTGATATGCACAATTAGAGAGTCAGCCTGCCTCATGTCTATATATATATATATATATATATATATATATATATATATATATATATATATATATATATACAGAGAGAGAGAGAGTGCATTCAGACATTGGAGCCACACTCTGAACCTCTCATTGCAAAACATCTGACCAAAGGCACTCTAAACAGGAGTGAAGGGGCCCAAAATAGGGATCTCTTGTAATTATTGCCTATATCCCTTCCTCTACAGCAGAAGTGTTCTGCCTTGAAACAAAATAACCAACACTTGTAAGACTTGAACTCAGAACCCTACACAACATAGCCAGAACAAGTTACCAGTAAGCCATCCCAGCTGAAAGATGTTGGGATGATTTCTCTAACATATCATGCAGAACAGTCAGTCTACCATAGGGAATGTACAATGTGGAAGCAGTAATCATTCTAATGATACATACACACACACACACACACACACACACACACACACACACACACACACACTTCTATATACGTATATATATATATATATATATATATATATATATCCACACACACACACACACACACACACACATATATATATATATACATATATACATATATAAATACTTATAGATATATACAAAGAGAGTATATATAGAGAGTGCACAGAATATCAAACAGCCATTATTCCTACAGTTGCCACCTTTTCAAATGGCCAGTGTCTGATTCTTTCCTACAAATGAGAATTATTGCATGAAACTTATACCACAACATGCAAAGACATGCACACACACAGTTTGCATACATAGAAATGTTTATTTGTGACTATTTCAGTTGTTTATGCCATTTCTTATAGCATTTAGGTGTTTGAAATACATAACTGATTAATGCAACTCTCAAAGAAAACATGATACAGTAATCTGCATAATATAACATACTTTGCTGTCAGGCTAAAGCCTTCAAGTAGTACAACATTAGAAAACACACTTGCCTTGAAGATAAGAATCAATCAACACTTAATTACAGATGTAGTTCAAAAGCCTCCAGTTACACTCTGTACTCAACCCTAGGGTGAAAATAGCAGTTGTCACAATGTAAATGTATCTGTTACATAACAATGCTTAACTTAAAACATCACTATCACACTGACGAACAGAACTGTGTGCAAGACAGTAAGCTCTAGCCCACCACTGTTCACATGGTGAAATGTATGAAAATGTACAGCCATATACCTTAATGTTTCTTATTACTGATATCCCTCACATGTTGTAACAGCCTAGGTTAAAAACATTTCACACCCCTCCTCCATAAAATGTCTTGCAAGGGCATATAACAGTGTTCTCCATACATTGACCTCCAGACTGTACAGGGTCATACATATTTTGTCCAGCTGTAGGCCTCGTATATATGGACCCTACCCGAAAATTTGTGTGGGAGTCCACAACATCACTGGAATGATAGCAGGAATGTCAGCACTAAATACACCATTACCTATCAGAATCTTACTGCATGACATCTGGACAAAGCCTGGTATATAGGTGGAGGACAGAGGCTAAATCACAGGGCCATATTTGAAATATTGCTGTTATATACTGTAAAAGTTGCTGGTGTTACATGACTGGTTGCAACATACCCTTATTCAGGAATATTAAGTCAGAAACCAAATGAATGTTGCCTTATACTGATAGCAATCAATGGAGGGAATCCCACTGATATGTCAAGGACAAGACCTGTGTGGGGAACAGTTAAAACATAACAGCCAATCCTCTGGCCATTGTGTGGATAGGCCCCACAGTTGAGAGCTATGCAGACAAACTGCATTCCATGCAAAACTAGCATGTACACACAAACCCTGTAAAACTAGCAGTATTCATGCATATAACAGCAATACTCACACACTGTCAAGGTTTGGAACCTTATACAAACATGTAGTGGCCTGTGTCCACAATCCTGTTGTAAGAGGTATTGCTACCTGCTGTCTAACCCCTGCCCACACACAGGAAGGATGTCTTCCATACAGGAAAGGTAAAGGGACAACCCACAATGTAGTCATTTATAGTAGGGTTGCTATGACATTGGCTTTGGAAGACTAACTGCTGCATGAAATTAGCAAGTGGGAACACAATTGGTCAGAGGCATCACCTGATCATGAGCATCACATAAAGCATGCTGAAACCCTATTCAAACCAGCTTGATCCCTGTAGTGGAGAGAGAGAGAGATGAGAAAAAAAAGAAAACAAAAATAATACTAAAAAAAAAAAAAAACAAATAAGAAAAACAGCCATCAAGTGGAAAACAGAAAAGAGCATACTAATAAAACAAGTATGTGAAACATGTAGCATGTAATTGAATTAGTACTTGGTTTTGTAATAATGGGATAGATGATGCTGAAAGATTATATGTGCCATCAAGACTTGCTGTAATGATGTCCTGCTGAACAATGCTATGGACATAGCATCTGGCCCTTGTCAGGCCATACCTGTCAATGTGCAGATCTGCACAGAAATAAGTTAGCCATCATAGTGTTATTCTGTTCCTCCAAACATCTATATTAGTCTAAATAGCTGAAGGGGAATAATGACAGACACATGAGTTTAGACCCACCACCTTCAGAATAGTCATGGTAATGTTAAAAGTATCATTCACAAACTTCATAGGTTTGTAATAGGCATATCTATGATCTGTCCCTATATATTCCCCCCAATGTTAGGCTTTATCCCCATGTGATGCTCTGCAGAACAGTTTAGCTGTGGAGGAAGGGATAATAAATTACAAAGATGCTAGGATTCAATTACAGTGCCTTTGGTCAGATGTTTTGCAGTGAAAGATTCAAGTGATCCAATGTAAAAGCACACACACACACACACACACACACACACACACACACACACACACAAACACACACACACACACACACACATATATATTGTTTTGATATGGTCTTGTTTTACATATAATAATAGATTTTCAAAGTTAGTTATAGGTAGAATACTGTTTGTGCACAACTGATGCAATCCTTTCCTTTATATATATATATATATATATATATATATGAATATGAGAGAAGACATGTATGTGTGTATATATATATATATATATATATATATATATATATATATATATATATATATATATGTATATGTTATATATATATATATATATATATATATATATATATAATAATTTTCCTACTGTTGAATGATGTGCTGAATGATATCCTAGAAACAGCACACATATCTACAGTTCAGATGGCTTAGTGGTAAATTGCTGTCCTATGGTGTCCATTCTAGGTTTGAGACTCAACTGATTATTTTGTTGCAGAGAACAAGGACTGTTGGATACAGAGTGATTAGGCACTTTAACAGTTGTAAATGGTTCTATACAATGCTAACATCCAGTAATATGCTTACAGACACTAAAATTGTAATTTTGTAGGCATTGCTTAGCACCAAACAGGCTTAATCCTGCCATACTGCATAAAAGTGCTTATGTTACCCATGCTAATTTCTTTGAAAAGAAAAAATATAGGAAGTGGTAAACACAAACAGGAAAGACAATAAATAGCTATGTGCAACATGTAAATATACTGTCCATTTCTTCTACAGCAACATTGTGCATATATACTGAATTTGGGGTATAATGGACACTCAAACACCTGAGAGAGTTGTGAGGACAACAATAATGTGTTGTGAAGCCAATTAGACCAGATTACATGTGCCCAGTGGATACATGTGTGAAATGGACAGTTATCTATGGGGCAAAAAGTTTTTTGGGAACAGATTGCCCTTTTTTTTAAGGGTTGTTGGGGAAGGATAGTAGGTATATTTGGGGAGGTAGGTTGGGTCAGAAGACAGAAAAGAGAGACAAGACAGCATACAGGGGTGGTATATGACACATGTGGGGGTAAACACCTTGGCCGGGGATGGGTGTTTGGAAATCGGAAGCCCATGAGCTCCTAAATGGAAACAGTGGGACTGAGGTCCCCACCCATGGGCAGTCACCACTGCACCTTCATGGCCCCAATGGTGGCTGTGCTGGGGCTGAGCAAGGGGGCAGGCTGCCCCTCTAATTGTGCCCCCAGCCTCAAGCGGGTTTAGAATCTCCAAACCCCTTTGAGCTCACTAGCACCAACCCGGGACCTTTTTGGGTGACAGGATCCTGCCCCTGCTCCCAGGGGAACCCCCATCCCTGAGTGGTTCCCCCCAAAAGGGGGGGGCAGGACCAGGGATGGGGAGGCCCCGGGTCCCAGATGCTGTCCCCTTGCCATGGCCAGATGAGTGGGAGGGTGGGTGCGGGGAAACCCCTTTCCCCAAACATGCTATGCTGTTACAGTTTTAGAAGATATGTGGGTTAGTAATAGTCAACACAATCCGGGATTAGTTATAACAGCATGCATAGATATTCCCATTAACCGAAAACACCAGATTTGGAACAGTTGCACAGCAAACAGACACATGCAATATGGAACCACTGGCATTACAAAACAGCAGGTTACATTGATAGCAACAGGCCACCATTTATAGTGTTTCAACATGGAACAAAAAGAAACACATTTCAATATTTGTTGAACAATAAGACATATGTCCCAACAGTAGGTTTGGTGTAAGCATACCCACTGATTTGCGTGTTTAGATTATTGTTGCAGATATTGGGGGAAATTCAATTAATATCCTTGCAGTATGAGGTCTTTTACCTTTTTCCTGTTTATGTCTTCCAGGTCAATGTCCAGGAATGCCTGCCTGTTTCACAAGAAAACAAAATAATAATCCATTTTTTTTCCATCATGCCATCCTATTTGGGGGCAGGGCCCAGATCTGCAGGAGAGGACCACCCCGTGGAAAAGCTCTCCACAGGGTAATGATGTCAGCCTGCATAACCCTTATGAGCAGGGGCATCGACCCGACCCCCCCCATGCATCAGGGGCTGCTGCATTAGGAGGGACCAGCTAGCCACAGGTGGGGTTTCCATCCAGCCCCACTGACACATGCTGGGGGCTCCTGCCAGCCTTGGGGCACCCCCAACAGCCAAACCCCAGGTTGGAAAACATTGTGGGGGGTGCCCCCCACACAATGGACAAGGAGCTCAGGTAAGGGCCCCCGGGCACATTAGTAGACCACTGTTGCTTATCCATCTTCATCTGTAAAGTATCTACATGCAAAATGTATAAGATAGTCTGTTGCTGCAGTGTAGTAATGAACAGATGTGCATAATCTCTAGATTGTGGGTTTTTACTGTTGATGTACTGAAATGCTGCTCCCACCCTGTACCAATGCCACAGGTGTGGCTACTGATATTTTTTCAACAACTATGTAGGTCCCTCGGGTATACAACTGGGGCAGCAGCCTGTAGCGGGTGAGATGGAGTTGTTTTGTTCAGGTTTGCCAAACACGGGCCATGTTATGGCCATGGTTTTTTGCACACATTTAACACACCTACCCATAATGCATGCTGTACATGTTCACTTATTGTTGCTTTTAAACCCACTGCATCACAGTGGTCACCATGGTGGCATATCTGAAGGGTATGTAAGAGTCCTGCAGTATACCTAAAACCTGTCAGTGCAAGATGTGTGGACAGAGATGAACATAATGGTGGGACAAATGGCCTACAGTAGGGACATGTCTGAAACATTACCTTATCAGTGGCTACAACTGTATACACCCCTATTACAATGGCAACTGTTCCTGATCTAAACAACTGCAAATCAAATACAAATTCCACACCTTTTACAACCTGTAATGTGATCCTAACATGAGCAATGAATGTGTAATATGGAATCCTATGTTAGGGCAACACATATGGGGGAAAACAATTAACAAACACTGGAAGCATATGTGTGCACACACTCCAAATAACATATTCTGGAAGCAGCTTGTGAGGTACTGACAGCATTCACTCTTCTTGAGTACACACCTTCCATCAAGTACAGGGCCTCAATGTCACACCAAGTAATGGTCTGCTGTCCAAGAAGTATATCCATGACATTTGCCCACTCACCTGCAACAGAGGCAGCCGTGGCTTGCACACATCTTACAAACCATGGAATGGGTCCCATATCCAAAGGTAGCACTCAGGAGTGGGGGAATTTGCCTTTTCTCACCATTGCAAACCCTTGGGGAGACAGTCAATTGTGATAAGTATGGGACAACATTAATTAGAAAAAAAAGGCCATCCAAGACAGATGACAACACATGTTCAACTGGTCAAAGAGGCTGCCCAGAAAATGCAGCAACACTGAGGACTTGCAGGAATGTCTAGCAAGTACTGCCTGTGCAGTATTGTACAATCCCCGAAAACTGCATGTGTGGCCTATGGGTTTGGGTAATCAGATGGAAGAGTTGTTCCACAGGAAACATCATCAGGGCCCCTACAGGTAGCATAAGCATAACATCAAGTTTCCCAAAGGCATGTGTTGCAATTTTGTAATGGTGTACTGGACCAAGGCTGAAACCTACAGACAGTATTAAAAAGATCCCTGTGTGCACAAGCAACACCTCACTCCACCTCAAACCCCCCCATTTTTACCTTTACATGGTGCTCTGAATTTGGAACACTGCAAAATGGCACTCATGTGTGGCCCATAGTTGTCAAGCATCTGCAATAAGGCTGAGGATGGGGGGGGGGGTCATCCTGAAACTCAACAGTGAACTGAAGCATGCATCCAAAGCTCCTAGGAATGGCTGTATCTGAACACAGTCAAGGTATGAATTGTGCCAGACAAAACCCCTGTCTCCACAGCAATAGTGAAGGCACTGTGTGACCTCCAAGGGCTTGCACATGAACTGACCTTGCATTTTGGGAGAGTTGGGGACATTTGTAGGGCAGGGGGACCAAAAAATGGCAAATGGGGTGGGCCATGCTAGTATACCCCTTTCCGGAATAGTGACTGCTGTAGTTCACTTAAAAGGTCTGCAACAAACCATTTTGTTAGGTGTGCACACTTATGCAACCCAATATTTTATGCATCTCATTCAGCATCTCACATAACACATTTGTTGATACTGCATTTGATTGCACAGGTCATATGTCACATATCAGGTGTGTGTAATGTTAACATATGCAGTTTTTGGATTGCATATCAGGAAGAGGCTGGCATGTCAACAAGGGTGTGTACACTCCTATATCCACATTAAGCTTTGAAGGTGTCAGTGTAAATTTTATTGCTCATACTGCACTGCTGATGAGACCCGCAAATCAGAGGTCAGCATTAATCCAGTCCTCATATCATCCCAGGTATGTGTCAGACAAAACATAGGGGTTTGAAACCCGAGCAAACATAACTGCCACACATATACACATTCAGCAATGGTGTGTACACTTGTGAGGTATGGTGCACAGTACATGCCAGGGTGCTGTAACACAGAAAAACTGTGACATGGGTGGTGTGTTCCAGGAAAGGGGGCATCACCTACTAACACAACTCATGCATCACAGAGATGTATAATGTTGTAACAAGGATGAGTATAGCTGCAGTGCATGCGGGAGTGCCATATGTCATGCATGTTGACTGTTGAGTAATGGGAGGTCTATGTAATATTTTTGTGCCACCTCACCAAGTGTGTGTGTGTGTGTGTGTGTGTGTGTGTGTGTGTGTGTGTGTGTGTGTGTGTGTGTGTGGTGTAAGATAAGCAAAAACATACAGGTCTTAAATCACATTTTTGTTTTCCCTCACAGGTGGTGAGGTGGGTCAGGGTCCCTCCTGCAGGCAAACTGATGTTAGTGTCCATACAGACCCTGACAATGATGATAGGAATGGTGAGGGACAGGCAGGGTTGTCAGGGGCTGAAGCTGTGCCTTTGGGTTGACATCCCACTTTTATCCACCCCATCCCTGACACAGTCACAACCATACATACCCATCACCAGTGGCCATAGATGAGGACAGTTGGCAGGGTGGCATGGGACAGGACAATGTGGGACTATGGCAAGTGTGTCTGTACACAGCAGCCATAGCTGGATGACTGGCAAGGTACCACACAGGTAGATGTACAGGGGGGCTCAGGAGGGCTGCTGGCCATCATGCCCCTGGCAGAAGTGCAGCAGGTGTCACCAGACACATGTTTTGGGCTTCATGGAGGCACAGGCACATATGGAATGTTACCAGACAGAGTCTGAGGCTCCAGAGGGCTACTATTCTTCTTTTGACAACATCCTGATTTTTGCAGGTGCCCACTGTTATTTTGCAGAGGTCCTGGATAGATGGTTGGGTGAGATGGGGGGAATCCTCGCCCGTGGTGTCTGTTGGAGCATGTGGGGGGAGAAGGCTTCACCAGGGGGACATAGGTCAGCAACACCAACAGGTGGAGGTCTACATGGAAATAACTCCCCCGCCCCCATGGTGGCAGTACCAGCACAGGGGGGGTGCTGACCACACCACAACAGCGGGCCCACATGCACATGGCCGGGGTCCCAACAGGGACAGATCCGGGGAAAATTGTCATCATCAGGAGAGTACCATATCGGGGCTTTACCGGGTAGTCCCCTGGAACCCTGGCAGGCACAGTTCCCATGCCCGCTGGAAATGGTGAACTGTACACCTTGCCATGTATGGTCTGCATCTGTCCAACAAACCCCTGTATAGGGCAGCCACAGGGCAGACATGTGCATACACACACACACACACACACACACACACACACACACACACACACACACACACACACACACACACACACACACATCCCCAAAAACCCACACCCCTCCTTTACACCCTTTTTCCCCAAAACACATGATGTCAACCAAATGGCTCAGCCTACCTCTGGAAAACCACACCCCCTGTGCATATGATGATTGCCACATCCCTGTCATCCATACCATCGAGGCAGGGACATGCTAATATGGTTCTGATGCACAGGGTGAATGTACTAAGATTTAGCAATGTAATGCTGTTTAACATGTTGTCAGCTAGAATGTTTAATGCTTACATGTCAGGGGGTGTACCTGTCCAGCCACGATGCATTATAGCTGTTATTAACACTAACTGATTGTGGTCTCCATAATGTATTCTGTTTGTGTTGCAGCTGTCTGTGTCCCGCAGGATGTTGGTTCTGTCCTTTCCTACAAGGGTATGGCATGTGGTGACACATTTACTGTCATATACTGGGTACAGCTGAACACAAGTAACAAGTCTGTATAACAGTTTCTGCATGTGCCACATGGCTGATAGGTCTGAGGGGTGTATACAGCTGAGTGCATGGTGGTTGATGTAAGCATCTCTTCTACAGTGGACAATGGTAAGTGTACTGGGTGGCACACACCAAATGTTTGTGAATAAACACACACACACACACACACACACACACACACACACACACACACACACACACATACACACAGAGGATTTGGTGTTGATGCAATACACAAAGAATACTGTACACGTAGATGTACTTAATTTTGCAGTGAACTCATTTTGGCCTATGTAATTCCACCAAGCCCAAATAGCCAAAACATCACATCAGTAAATAATCAGTCTGCCAGTTTAATGTCATTGACGATGGTACTGGCAGGGTATATGTCCTCTTTCCCAATGTAGTGCACAGCCCCCACTTTGGGGGTGTGGGTGGTAGAACCAAAATAGTGTGATTGAAAAAATTAACCTGTTAACATAAACTGTACAGTATAACAGAAAACTAAGCAGGAACACAACAATAACCCAATGTGGTGGCTGTCCCACAAAAACCCAAAACCAAACATATATTCCAATACTGTACAGCTGTACAGTGGGGGAAAAGGGCATTTACACATCCACTACTAGTTTTGTGGAATGAATTTCCACAAGATGATTCCTTTGAAATGTTACCTTTGCCAGTTGTTCTCAGACAATGACTCCTGGGACATATAAATTTTTGCAAACTGAAGTAGATCCCCTTCATACACACACACTTACTTGCAACACTGGGGTAATACCTAGGTACTTATTGCTACTAATGTGTTGGCTTAATTTCACACACCACAGAGCTTTTAGGATGAGGGGGAGTTTTTGTTAATGAAGAACATCACCAGGCCTTGTACAGTATGGTAATGGGGGTGTACGGTGTTATGAAAAAACATAGTATGACATACTGTCATATACACATTGACAAACACATACAGTCATAAAACATTTGAAAACCCGGGTTTAGCAGTGCTAACTACCTTGCCCGTAGTCCATCTGTTAGGGGGTTTTGCACAAACACATGCATCATTGGGGGAAAAGGGAATCAGTTACCTGTATGGTTGATGGTGACAGGGTCCCCATACAGGGACCTTGGGACATGTATTGGGGTACCATGGTGTAAAGACAGTATCCCAGCACCCCCACCCCACATTGGATATTGTACTCACTGAAACCCATATAATGCTCTGACATACCCACAATCACACATTGACCAGGACTCAATACCCCCCTTGTCTATCAATCAGTGCTACTACGGGGATATGCTTTTATTGCACATGCCACAGGGATAGTAGGGTGAGGGTTTGTCATGGCTTTAATGTCAGCAACATCACCACCCCTTATAATGTTTTTATTTTTTGAGAATGTGGCTCAGAATGCTGAAAAAATATCCTACAAAATACACACATACACACACACACAAACACACACACACCCCCATTTGCCAGGCTCAGAGGGTAACCCAGCCTATCTACCCATTTGTAGAAAGGGGTATGCTGGTACTGCAAGTCCAGGTAGCCCATAGGGTGAAGAGGTAACAAGGTACATTTAATGTGAATTACAGCAGAATTTCTAATATGCAAGGGGGGTGTAAGTGAGAAGGCCCTCAGGGTTTCAACTACAAGTTTAACACCCACACTTTTCTCATTCCCACATTTTTTTAAGAGGTAATTTTAATTTCCTAGGTGTGTACCACCAATGTCCTGAATGAGAGAAAGGGGATGACACTTTACTGATTTAAGGGGTTTTTACTGATGCCAATGAATGATCCACAGGCAGATGCAACATCCCTTATCGTTTCTTTCAAGGCCAAGGTCAACTGACATGAGCATATACCCAAACATGGCCATGCTGGAAAAGACTTTTCCCAACCGGAGGGGAGCGCAGGAAAGGGAAGGAGAAAAGAGTGGTTTAACTGTGGGTTTAGAAGGGGCCTTGTATAATGGTTGTTAAAGCAGATGATCTGACATCACACTTACAGGGGACAAAAAAAGGGTTGAAGTTTGCATTGGGGGAAAATTTTAAGAAAATGTAAACCCTATAGGGATCCATTACACATACACACCCCAAGAATTCCTATAAACATTTAGTCTAAGTTAAACCCCTATCAGTATATTAGATGTAAAATACAGTTAAACCCAAGAATAGTAAGGTCCAGGTTTTTGAGGGTAGGGGCCCTACTGCAATCTAAAATAGGAAAATGTTAAAACAAAAGAATGCAACAAAATCAACCCATTTTCCGTTCACCAGGATAAACACTACCAAGAAAAAATTTTCACTTTACCATTTTAAAGCCCCTCAGTTATATTTAAAATGTAAAGACACCTTTTAAGTGTATGACATGGAAATTTAAAAATTATTAAAGAAGCATATGTATTACAAAAGGAAGGGGAACAAGGTTACACCCCACACAAAAACCCTTCTTAATGTAAAAAACCCGATTTGAACTTTACCTAATGTGTAACTATGTTTAAAAGTTAAATTTGCACACAGGGTTATAATTTAAAGTTTTAAAATGCCTACATCGATAACAGGGCAATTTGTGAAAAATAAAAGCCTTCGGTCTTGAACACAACCACACACTAGACACACAAACCACAAACACAAACAACAAAAAAACCCCAAAACACAACAAAACAACCCAAATTTACAATTGAAAACTTGTAAAATGTAAAAATACTGTTTTACTATTAAAATACACAATCAAAATTGTGGGCTGAAGGTACCAAAATGTTACATATTTACATTAAAATAATATACAAAATATGTTTTATGTATAATAAATTTATTTTTTTTTAAAAAATTTTTTTTATTAAAAAATTTTAAAATTTTTTTAATATTATTTTATAATTTTTTAAAATAATTTAAATTTGTTTTTTTTAATATTATATAAAAAAAAAAAAAAAAAAAAAAAAAAAAAAAAAAAAAAAAAAATATATAAATTTTAAAAAAATTTTTTTTTTAATTTTAAAAAAAATTTAAGGGAAATTTAAAAAAATTTTAAAAAAACCAAAAAACAATAAAAAATTAAAAACAAATAAGGAAGGGACCCAAAAATGGAAACCCCCTTGGGGGGGA